>NW_006409503.1:44746-45244 GCF_000296735.1 Chrysochloris asiatica | reverse complement strand
ACTGCCTGTCCTTCAAAAAAACCTATTTGCCATGAGTAACGAGGGCTCAGTGTACTTCCAGTGGTGTCTCTGCCTACTGTAGCCAGAACAGACAACACTGAGAGCTGACAAAGGGTCTCCAGAACACACAGATATTGGGGAAGTTACCGTTTGGGTTCATCCATGTAACAATCATTTCTATGTCTCTACTGTTACAGACTCTGCTGTAGCCCCGGGTAGCACTCAGTGAACAAGCAGGCAGACAGTCCTGGTATCCTGGGCTTCATTCTAATCGGGACTCACTAAGGAACGGTAGCTTTCTTAGCAGGTAGAGCCCAAAACTCATGAGATTTTACGCCCTATGTCTCCTCCAGGTGTGGAGAGAACTATCGTAAATCTGCACAGGACCTCGGACCTGTGCAGCATCTCAAAGCATGAGTGAGAAGTTGGGATTCCTTGTTTATATGAGGCTGTGGGTTGTGGGGAAGTCTGTCTGTTCTGTGGTTGGGTGCATACCAG
>NW_006409503.1:41877-44061 GCF_000296735.1 Chrysochloris asiatica | reverse complement strand
CATGCCCTGGGAAGACAATATGGCTGGAGAGGTCAATGATTGACCTTGCTTCTCTCCACAATCCTTAGAGCCATCTTCAGTATCTTTTAAAACATGGTCAACATCGACAGAAGTGGCTACCCTCAAAAGCCAGACTTCATCACAGTTAAGATGGCTGTAGCCTCCCTGACAGGGGGACTTTGCTAACGTCAAGTTTGGACAATCAAATGCATATTCTCATGACAACATAGAAAGAGCCACAGGACATTGCCTCAGAGCTAATTGGTGAGGATTTTTGGATGTGTCTGCATGTCAGCTTGTGAGATTGGCATGAGGAAGAGGTAATTTAGGAAGGCCCCATGGATCGGACTGGCCAGAAATCACAGTAGTCTGATGCTCCACTCCTGGTTGACAGCTCTGTGTAGAGGATTATGGGGTGGAAATCTTTGCAATGTGTTTAGTGGTGGGGAACTCTATTCAGGTGTTGGAAAGGCAAGAAGAAAGGCATTCATGTAGATCAACTGTTGTCCTCTTCCAGCTCCAAATCCAGCACCAACACTGGAGCGTGACCAACCCCAGTGTCATCCATCTGGAGGTCTGGTGGATAAATCAGGAGGGCAAGCACGTGTTCTACCTCCTCGAATGCATTTAATGCTTTACAACACTGGGCCTCTTCTGCCCAGATGCCCTGGTCTCCATCCCAGGAGGTAATTGTCTTCACCCAGGTGATGCTTCTGACTTAAAGCCAATGGGGGTTCCTAGTCCACAGCCCTGGTCACCTTCCTGTCTTTAGCCTTCCCTGACTGCAAATCCACAGCCATATTTGAGTTCAGAATTACAGCCCATAGCTGCTCTTGATTGTTCAATGGAGGGGTTTCCAGATTAACAGCCTCTTTCTACCCTAGTCTACTGAGACCTTCACCTATTTACACAGTATTATGCCTGAGTCTCAGCACTGACATAGGGCATCTTTTCCCACTGACACTGTTCTCCTGTGAGAGGGGATCCACTGGCATCTCATTCCCCGGACAGGTTCAGGTTCCAGAGCAAGTTTCCATCCAACAACTAGAATTATTTCGGATCCTTCCCAGAGTGTTTCTCTGAATTTCATGGTATGTCATGGAGCGGCCTGTGACAATATGTCCCTGCTGTGTGTTTTCCAGTGTTCCAGGGGACCATATCAAGACATGAATAAGACGTGCTTATTTAGAGCTATCTGCACTGGCAGCTTCTGTAAGATGGAAGGAAGTCTTCCAGTCAGATACCTGGATGGTAACCACTTCTCCTTAGACACAATTGTGGCAACATACTGTACGTTTGCTACCAGCCAGGGTACACTCTGCACCTTACTCCTGGGGTGGATTCCTGTTCCCCACAACATAGTGAAACTCTGTCCCTACCATTGAGTTTTCCTTTCATATCTCTAAGCCTCATTGTGTGCCTTTGAGAAATAGGGATGCAAGGTGGCCATCGAGTCATACTTACTGGACAGTACTAGAGGACTAGAGAGATTGCAGTGTTCTCAGTTTGTCTTTACATCTCCTCTTTGAAGAGAAATCCTGTCATTATACAAACCTGTTTCCCATAAGTAAAGAGGGTTCAGAGTCTTTCTATGCTGACTTAGAAGAGATAATCCTGAGAGCTGATGGAGGCCCCAGGCTGTGCAAATATTGGCCAACATACTGTTTGGCTTCACAACTGGAACAAACATCTATAACACCCCACTGCTGCAGACAAATTTGCAGGCACTGAGCATCATTCAATAAAGAGTAGTCAGGCAGGCCTGCCTTACTCGGTCTCCTTTCTACTCAGGACTCACTCAGGCATACCAGATTTCTCTAAGCAGGTGGATACCAAAGCTTATGAGATCTCACAACCTAAGTCTCCTCGAGGTTTGGACATAACTCACCTCAAACTTCTCAGCATTTTGGACCTGCACATAATCTCCAAGTGTGAGTGAGATGTTGGGTTCCTGATTAGGCTGTGGGCTGAGGGTAATTGCGGCTCTTCTGTGGCTGGGTGCATCCCAGGTCCTCACATCTACATCGGCCTTGAGGAATGGGCTCATGGGAGCCCCATACAGGAGGAAAGCAATTACGAAGATGGTTTGAGGACCCTCAGCATCCTAGGGAGTAGAAAGGAGGCTTGGAGTTCAGAGCAGCCTCTGGTAGAATCTATGCATTCACACACCGCATTCACCTCTGT
>NW_006409503.1:38677-40018 GCF_000296735.1 Chrysochloris asiatica | reverse complement strand
CAGCCAGTCATACTTACTGGACAGGACTAGAGGACTAGGGAGATTTTGGTGTTCTCAGTTTGCCTTTACATCTCCTCTATGAAGAAGGTGTGTGGACCTCCCCTAGAGACATCCTGTCATTATACAAACCTATTTCCCATGAGTAAAGAGGGTTCAGAGACTTTCTATGCTGACTGAGAAGAGATAATCCTGAGATCTGATGGAGGCCCCAGGGTATGCAGACGTTGGGGAACATGCTGTTTAGCTTCACAAATTGAACAATCATCTATAACATCCCACTGCTGCACACACTAATTTTAGACACTGGGCATCATTCATTAACAAGCAGTCAGGCAGGCCTGCCTTCCTTGGCCTCCTTTCTAGTCGGGACTCACTCAGGAATACCAGATTTCTCTAAGCAGGTGAAGGACACAGCTTGTGAGATGTCACAACCTCATATCACCTCCAGGTTTGGACATAACTCACCTCAATCTTCTCAGCACCTTGGACCTGCACTTAATCTCCAAATGTGAGTGAGATATTGGGTTCCTGATTAGGCTGTGGGCTGGAGGTAATTGTGCCTTTTCTGTGGCTGGGTGCACCCCAGGTCCTCACATCTACATCGGCCTTGAGGAATGGGCTCATGGGAGCCCCGTACAGTAGGAAAGCAGTCACGAAATTGGTTTGAGGACCCTCAGCATCCTAGGGAGTAGAAAAGAGGCTTGGAGTTCGGAGCAGCCTCTGGTAGAATCTCTGCATTCACACACCGCATTCATCTCTGCATCTCCTTCCTATATTCATGGCTTAAAGGAGAAGTAGGAGGGAAACACGTGCTACTGATCCCTTACCAGTTGTGGGCCCTGAGCTTCATGTGGCACCCCTGTTCCTCAGGAGAACAGTGTCAGTGGGGGCAGGTGCCCTGCAGTGTGATCTGAGTGATAATCAGGAAGCATTCTGGCTACAAATCTCAGGGTCTCAGAAGGGTAGAAGAGACGATGGAATCTGTGCTCCTCAGTGTCAGCTATTCCTGGACCATCCAGTGTGCCAGGCTGTATGGTGGACACACAGAAGCTCTCCTCACTGACGACAGAGAGTTCAATCTTCTATGGGGAGGAAACAGGTGCCACACACACGGTCTTAATTCTGGCTTTGTAAATACAGAATTGTTGGTAAGACCTCTGATGCAGAACTCCGTTTGTTCGGATGCATGTGCAATGCTGCTACCAAGTTTTCCAGTGACAAGAGAGGCATAGGAAGGCTCATTAGAGGCCAAGGCTACATTCACACAGTGCCTGGGAAGACATTATGGCAGGAGAGGTCGATCATTGACCTTGCTTCTCTCCAAAAATCCCTTAGAGCCAT
>NW_006409503.1:35529-36014 GCF_000296735.1 Chrysochloris asiatica | reverse complement strand
AGTTACCAGCTGAATGCTTAATGGTCACTCCACAAGGAATCCTTAATATCTCATTTTGTTGTTACTGTTAAGTTCTGTCAAGTGGATCCGACTTATAGCGACCCTCTATAGGGTTTCTAAGGAACAACTGGTGAGGTTGAACAGCTGACCTTGAGGTTGAAGCTGACCTTGCAGTACAGCTCACAAACCCACAGTGCAACACCAGGACTCCATATCTCATTTTGTTGTTGTTTTTATTGTGGTGTGGAGTAGTCCCAACTCATAGTGACCTTGTACAGGATTTCTGAGGTTGTAAATCTTTACGGGAGCAGAAAGCCTCCTCTTTCTCCCACAGTACAGCTGGTAGTTTCGAACTGCTGACCCTGAGGTTAGCAGGCCAATTTTTAACCACTATACTAATAGTGCAACTTATATCTCATTTTAGTGCTGATGAAACTGAGACTCAACAAGATTAAGTAATTTGTTTAAGGCTACATGGATTTGGG
>NW_006409503.1:3470-3916 GCF_000296735.1 Chrysochloris asiatica | reverse complement strand
AGGCTCACATGACCTGGGTCACGTGGGAAAGGCAAGGTGATGAGGAGGTTGATGACAATGAGGCTACTGTTATTGCTTCAGGACAGACCATCACTGAAGGCACCCTGTCCCCATCTCCTTGTCCCTCATCATTACTGCTTCAAGACGGAACATCTCTGAGGGCACCCTGTCCCCATCTACTTGTCCCTCATCATTACTGCTTCAGGACAGAACAACTCTGAGGGCACCCTGTCCCCATCACCTTGTCCCTCATCATTACTGTGGTCATATGGTTCAGAAGGACCCAGATGATGTGGTGGGTCAATTACTCCGTCAGTTCAATGCCTTGAGATCAGTGTGGCACAGGTGGAGACGTGCATTATGTCCCTACCTCTAAACCCTAATCCCATAGGATGCTGGGTCATAAGTGGTCCCGGGATAAGCCAGGATTAAGACAGGCACAATCC
>NW_006409503.1:0-1673 GCF_000296735.1 Chrysochloris asiatica | reverse complement strand
GGCCCTAGAGTGAGCACTGAGGCTTAGGTAGAACGCTGGAGTACAAGCTGAGGTTGTAGGCGGGTGTGAGGGGAGAAATGCACCCTGAGATCCTGTGGATGAGATATTCATGGACCATCCTGGGGGTTACGCTGGAAGTCGACCACAGTGAAACACAATATTCTTCCCCCAGACAGTTGACCACCCAGGGGTTTAGACAGGTGCTTCATTCAGTACTCCTAAGGAAGGGCACTTGGGAGGACCATTGATGGAGTGTTCCCTTGCATTGAGGTGTATACACATCTGCTGAACAGTCCTCCCTCTGTCTAGAGCCTCACAGAGGTTGGGTGACGGTGGGACATAGCTCCTTGCAGTGGTGCCTGAACACCACAGTATGGAAGGAAAGGCCAGTTTTCTGATTCTGGGTTTGTCCCCAATTCCCTAGAGCCATCTCTTACATTTTGGCGAGTTGGTTCCACAACTACAGGGAAGACTTTGATCAGCCCCTGCCCTTCAGCACTATGAAGGAGCTAGAGGTGTTCCTCAGAGCCAACCAGCTGAGTTCTGAGCTGTGGAGGCATGTCCTCAATCTTGTATCTCAGCTTAGCAGCCTGAAGAACACCGAGGGACAGCATGGAGGTGAGAATAGCACACTGACTTGTATGTGACCTTGTGAAAGAGGTATGGGGCACCAGGAACTGGGGAGGACCCCATAGCAGTTATTGGGTGTGAGCTCAGGTCACCTCATCCTCCACTACGGGTGGAGTGTTCTATGGGAAGCGTTCTTGTTGATATTAAGTGCCATCGAGTCAAATCATGCTCATACAAACCTGTATAAGGAATTCTAGGAAGACCTGGTGAGTGCAAACCACCGAAAATCTGTTTTTAACTGTCTCTGGCTTTGAGTGTTTATCCTACAGTGCCACATGCTATGGAAATCTTTGGAGGATACTTCATGGAGATGGAATGTTGGCAAGTTTTGAACTGGCGTGATGAAAAGCTCATGGTCTCCTCTGTTAACCCCCTTCCAGCTCCAGAGTCAACACCAACACTGGAGATGGAGGTAGTCCAGGACCCCACTGCTCCTGGTCTGGTCCAGGTTCCAGAACAACAGCCAACGGTCCGACGTTCCAAAAGGCAGTCAGTGACCTATAGACTGAGGTCTCTCTTGACCATCCGCATGGATCTCCAGCACAGGAGGCTCATGGTGTACACCGAGGTGATGCTCAGATTTACAGCCAGTGGAGGCTTCTGGTCCACAGCCCTGGGTGTAACCCTCTAAATAGTCCATCCTGACACAAATCAACAGCCCTTCTGAAACCACATTTACAGCCCAGTAACTGCTCCACAATGAAGACTTGAGGGACCTGCTGATCATCACCAGGGCTGCTCCAGTGCAACAACTGGATTGTTCCCCGTATAGAGCATGGGGTAACCCTGATCAGCAGGCTGGGGTGGCTCTGTATCTGCAGATACAGGACACCGCATCTTGCCCATTCTCACTGGTCTACCCAGACCTTCAGCTTTGTAGGCACCAAGTTGCCTGTGTCTCAGCCCTCACAAAGGGCCTCTCTATCCACTGACACTGTTCTCCTGTGAACAGAGGACTCACTCAAGACTCAGACCCCATGACAGGACCATAATCTGAAGCAGGTTTCTACCACACCTCCTTGATATCACGCTGATCCTTCCTA
>NW_006409502.1:50452-52234 GCF_000296735.1 Chrysochloris asiatica | reverse complement strand
TTAGAACTGCAAGATCGGCAGTTCAAGCTCACCAGCTACTCCTCGGAAACCCTATACAGGGTCGCTATGGGTCGGAACCGACTTGACAGCACTAGACAACAACAACAGCTTATACTTAGGTTTGATTTGGAGCCATTGTCAGAGCTTTTTTAGTTTTGTTTAAGGCGATCCCAAATTAGCCTGAATATAGTATTCAAGAGAAACGGAGAAAACTGTAGTTTTACTCTTGCCCCATCTGGTATCTTGCACACTGAGGAATTTATTAAATGTTCAAGAATTGAACTGAGCTGAGTTAAATTGGATTGGATATTGTTTTAAGGAGGAGGAGCATGAGAATAGTCACAGGCTAGCCAACACTATGCTCCAGCTTTATGCACTTTGGTGGTTTTGCTGAGGTCATCTCTACTCTTGCCAAAACTGCTCTTTCAACACATTTTCAATATCAGTGTATTACTATGAGTGTTGTTTGTCAAGTATTTCTGGTTCTCTCCACTTTCAGGCACTCTCCAGGTTAGTTGGGATCATGTGCCTGATCTAGCCAGTGTGTTCTAAACCAGACTTGTCTGGAATGATAACCCTCTGGTTTGCATTTCTCACCAGCAAAGTTCAAAACGGTGGCAGCACCTATCAGTGTGCGCTGCTGTATGACTAAGGTTAGCAGAGCCCACTGCCAACCCAGTGGGGGAGCATGAGCTAGTAAAACTAAACAAAAACAACCTTGAAAACCTGTCTTTAAACCTTTGTTGCTTTAAGCTACTGAAATTTTGGGTGAATTGTTAGCTCAACACATGATAGCCCATCCCAGCCAATACACCAGTCACTGTTCTTCCTACTTCTCTTAAAAGAGTCTGGAGGCCTGGTGTGGCGCTAAGAGATAAACACTGGACCAAAAGGTCTGTTTTATTGGCAAGATGGGAAGTTCAAACCCACCAGCCACTCCTTGGAAAAGCCATACAGGGTTGTTATGAATTGGAACCAACTCTACAGCACTTAACAGCAACAACATGAAGAGATGGGAAATGATTTCACATTTGTGACCTTAGTTTTTTCATATACATAACAATTTAAAATGCATTTTAGGATAAGCCCATCAGTTGTCTAAAAGTTGAGTTGAGTGTTCTATTGTCCAAGGGAGTCCTGGTATGATTCTGTGGGTTAATGTGCTGGACTGCAAAGTTGGTTTGAACTGCAAGGTCGATGGTTCAAGCTCACCAATTGCTCCTTAGAAACCCTATATGAGGTTCTTATGGGTCAGAACTGACTCAATGGCACTTAACAACACAACAACAGCACAACAGAATACACACACACACACATATACATATATGTGTTGTTGTTTTTAAGTGCCAAGGAGTCAATTCTGACTCATAGTGACCTCAGTACAGAGTTTCCAAGGAGTGGCTGGTGAGCTTCAATTGTTGACCTTTTGGTTCACAGCCCAATGCTTATCAGATAGTGCCATATCAGTAGTCCTTGCTGCATTATCCTACAGCACCACACCAGGACTCCATATATGTATGCATACACACACACACACACACACACACACACACATATATATACACACACATATATATATGAAGTCCTGGTGGGCAATGTTGGTTTGAGCCTCAAGGTTGGCAATTCAAGCTCACTAGCTGCTTCTCGGGAACCTTATACAGGGTCGCTATGAGTCAGAACTGACTCAATGGCACTTATATATGCATACATACATGGACTTCAGGTGTGGCATGTAGGATAATGCACTGTTTGTCTGTAAGGTCAGCGGTTCCAATTTACCAG
>NW_006409502.1:47200-49750 GCF_000296735.1 Chrysochloris asiatica | reverse complement strand
CAGTGTTTCTTTCTGCTGTACACAATCCTTATGAGTCAGAACCAACTTGCGAATACCTAACAACAAAGTAAAAACAAATGTAAATATACATATAATTTGATAAAACGATTTGGTAAGTTATTGTTCTTAACCTGAGCTTTTGTAACAATAAACCCAGTTGTCATCGAGTCAATTCCTACTCATGGCAATTCCATGTGCAAGAATAAACTGTCTTGGAAACTCTATACAGGGTTGCTATGGGTGGGAATCGATTCAACGGTACTTAACAACAACAAAATAGGAGTCCTGGTGTGGTGCTGCAGGGTAATGCACTGGACCTAAAGGTTGGTTTGAACCTCAAGTTTGGTAGTTTGAACTCACCAGCTGCTCCTCTGAAATCCTATACAGGATTGCTCTGAGTAGGAACCAACTCAACACCACTTAACAACAACACAAGTATGGTTGCTTATTGAATGTTTTGTTTATTTATTTATGTATTTATTTATTGTGAACTGAGTGATAGTTTACATGGCAGAACATTGGCTTTACACCATCGTTTCATTGCAATGATGACAATCTCCTCTGTGCATCATCATTCAACAGTATTTGCTTCCCTTCCCTCTGTTTTTCTTTTTTTTTTGTTGGTGTGGGTGGGGTGGGAAGATGTACACAAAAACCCTCAGGAATATATAATTTAAACAATCAAAGGTCACATTCTACAAATCTGCCTCCTGGCCACCATCTCTTAATCCCTCTCTTCCCATAAATCTAGAGTCCTCAGCTGCTCCCTCTCTCCATGTCCCCATCTCCGCCTCCATCTCTGGTGTTACTGCTTCTCTCGATAAAGTCCCACATTCCGCTTGTGCCCTTCTCCCTTGATGGTCAAGTGTAACAACAATTGTGGGGATGGCGCAGGACCCAACAGTGTTTTGCTGTTGTGCTTTGGGTATCTATGAATCAGAAGCCTCTCAACAGCATCTAACAAGAACAACAAATTTCACTCAGTGTAACAACAAAAACTAACGACATTGAACATCTTTTCATGTGCTGCGCCCATCTCACAATCATGCCACTGTTCCAATCCATCTCATTGGGGGTCTTCCTCTTTCTTGCTGACCCTCCACTTTACCAAGCATGGTGTCCTTCTCCAGGGACTGGTCCCTATGCACATCTCTGATGCTGTAACTGACAATATTCTGGTACTATTCATAATGTTTTCATCTTCTGGCACCATATTTTACTATGTTCCTCTGCTATTCATAAGACTTTCAGTGACTAAACATTCAGAAGTAGTCTTCCTTTCCTTCTTAGTCTCTCTTATTCTGAAAGCTCACCTGAAACCTATCCACCATGGGTGACCCTGCTGATATTTAAAATACCATAGGCATAGCTTCCAGCATCACAGCAATATGCAAGCCACCACAGTATGATCAACTGATAGACGAATGGTGGTAACCTCCATTAGAATGACTATTATATGGAAACTAGCATGATGTGGTGCTGTAAGATAAGCACTCACCCTCAAGGTCAGTTTGAACTGCAAGCTCGGTGGTCCAAACTTACCAGCTGCTCCTTGGAAATCCTATACAGGGTTGCTGTGAGTTGGAACCAACTCAACGGCACTTAGCAACAACAACAAAGTATGGGAGGGTGTGGAAAACCTGGAATCCTCATCCATTGTTGGTGTGATAGATGTTTGTTGTTGTTGTGAAGTGCCATTGAGTCAGTTCCAATCCATAGCGACCCTGTATAGGGTTTTCAAGGAGTGACTGGTGAGCTTGAACCACCAACCTTGTAATTCAAATGGCTTTACAGTCTGGCGCATTAACCCACAGCGCCACACCAGGACTCACCAAACCAGAGAATGAACAAGTCTTGAAAGAAGTACAGTCAGAATGCTTTTTGGAAGTGAGGATGGTAAGACATGTTATCAGAAATGACCAAATCCTTGAGAAGGAAATCATGTTTGGTAAAGTAGAGGGTCAGTGAAAAAGACAAAGACCCTCAATGAGATGGTTTGATACAGTCACAGCAACAATGGGTTCAAATATGCAACGAAGACCTGTAAAGTGTTTCGTTTGATTGTATGTAGAATCACTGAGTCGGTACCTAATAATGTCAGTATTAAGATTTCTGAAATTAACTCCCAGATCATTTTTAAAGGGACAAGACATAATGTTGTTGTGATTTTTAAAGAAAGAGTCTGGAAGAACATGAGACTATGGTCCTCAGTCACCAGTCAGGTCTAGAACTGAGCTTATTCTTGTGGTTCAATTTTCAGCCAAACAATAGATAGGTATATAGGGGACAACACCACTTGTAAAGGTATGCTCACCATGGAATGGTCAACCATTCAAAGGTCAAAAGGGCAGCATTTGCCTATACAAAGTGCAGAAGGGTGGGGAAGGAGGGTAGACTGGAAATGAGAATCACAAGGAGTAAATGGGATAAGTGTTGTTGCATGGAAGAGATTGCAGTCATTGAGATGAAACCACGTGTATGATTCATAGAATGTAAAACTGATGATATGCTCTGTAAATCGTCACTCAATTCATAATAAAAAGTTTTAAC
>NW_006409502.1:41619-46645 GCF_000296735.1 Chrysochloris asiatica | reverse complement strand
TTCAAAGATGGGAACATTTTAAATTTGCTATTTTTGTCTCTTATTTACCCCACTAGCATTTGGCAGACTAGGAATACTACTTTTAATTAATGAGTTTGCTCATCAATGACATAGGCTTCAATTAATGAATTAGCTATGTATCACAGGACTGTTAATCACAAGGTCGGTAGTTCAAGCTCACCAGCTGCACCGTGGGAGAAAGATGAGGCTTTCTGTTCCTACAAAGATTTAAAGCTTCAGGGATCCTACACAGGGTTGCTATGAGTTGGAGCTGACTTGACAGCAATTAACAACAAAAAAACCAACAAATGGGAATGACTGAAAGGGATGCATTTGACACAGCTCTGGGAGACAGCTTTTGATCTCACTAGACCACTTTAGCTGCTCCTCGGAAACCCCATACAGCTTTGCTATGAATCAGACTGAATCAATGACCCTCAACAACAATAACAACAATGGTCATGGGAGCTTTTTGTTTCACTTCCAGGTCACAGCTAGACTGTCTTGCTTCTCAAAAGGAAGATATTTCCTAATAATTTAAAAGTGGATTGAATCTTAGCCAGCCAATATACTTTATTTGAAATGCAATTGTTGTTACCTTCTTTAGTAGAATGGAAAGTGGTATGATATTGCCTTGACTTTTACGTCAAGCACTACTTCCAATCATTTAGTTTTAGAATCATTTTAGGATGACTGAAGCTTACACTTCCTTCTCAAGCTGCCTAGATCATTTCAAATAACAGCAAATAGAGTTATAACAGAAGCAGATATTTAATATTGAAATCACAAATTTGTCAAACCTTACTTACTGAAGTTTTTTCTGTTTTGTGGGGAACCATGAGATATGAAAAACAAAACAAAACAGAAATGTTGGGGGAGTGTGTATGTGATTTTTAACCAAAGCCTTCTGTAATTCTATCATCCAAACCAGAGTTATTTGCTGCCTTAGTGTATATTCTTCTAGGTTAATGTATAATCTTAGGCTTCAAGGAAAAAAAAAAAATTGTGTATGTATGAATGTGTATGCATTTTTTTAAAAAACATTTTATTAAAGATCACTTCTGATAGAAATAAAATGTATAACATTTATACTTACATATACCAGCGCCTAGTAAACATAGAAATGTTTATTGACTAAAAATAAAAGGTGAGGTTAAATTTGAAAAAAATATCTTGGAAAATAAATTTAGAGTCTCATTTTTACCTACTCTGTGTATATCTGATTCCACAAAACCCCATCAAGCTTGCCTTGCAGAGGCATACAAAATGTATTCTTGGGAGACCAACAAGAATGCTCAAACTTTCAGATAGTACCCATTTGACCTAGTTTGGATGGCTTGATGATCAGAACCTGACTAGAGGAAGATAAAGACATTTGATAAAGGAAGCAAGTATATATTGCTACAATTTGATGAACTTGATCTATACTTATGGATGTAGTAGCTCAAAATACCAACTGAGAGGGAAGGAGTCTTCACATTAAGTGTCAAACCTATCCCCTCTGTATACAGGGTTGATAGGGACAGGCGACTTAGACATTGGCTACCTAAAATGCAGGGGTGGGGAGGAGTATAAAGGTATGAAGTAGCTGGCTTACAAGTTTTCAAGAGGGAGTTTAGTTTCAGAGTGTGCAGGGAAAGGTAGGATCCCCACTGAAGAGTTTTCATCTTGCCTAGATGGGTCTGGTGAAAGGAAATGGGGATAGGATTTATTTGATTGAATAGTGAGTAATTGTTATTATGACTAATTGTGATTGTCACAACTCTAAAGGTAGAAGTTGTGTAACAAAAAGCGGGAGATAGTTAATCTTACATTCCAGGAACAGAAGACCAGAGGACCATCAATAGAGAAGGGCATGAGCAGAATGTGAGACCCTAACTAGAGAAGCAGTGACATCAGAGATGGAGGCAGAGGTAATGGCATGGAGAGATAGAGCAGCTGAGGATTCCAGATTCATGGAAAGAGAAAGGCTGTGTGCTGGTGGCCAGAAGGCAGGCTTGCAGAATGTGCTCTTTGGTTGTTTAAATGATTATATAGTCCTACATGTTTTTGTGTACATAAAAAAAGAAAAACTAGAGAGAATAGAAGCAATACTGTTAACTGATGATGCACGGAGGGGATTGTAATCATTGAAACAAAATACAATAGGATGAGTGCAAAACTGATGTTCTCCCATGTAAACTATCATTCAAATTTTAGACTTTGTAAAATAGTCTTGACTTCACTTCAATAAACAGGTTTATTAATTTGTTAGGGACTTCATTCAAAGGTTATACTTTAAGTGAAAAGCTGTAATAAAAGGCCTAGACACACTAATCTGTCCAATACAAAGTTATTGTTCATACACAGAACTTTTAGAAAATGATGGTTTTCATCACAGTGGAGCGAAGAGAGTCTCTGACTGATAACAAATTAGAGTCTCCGCTCTGTATTCTTAAACTTGTTTTTTTTGTTGTTGTTAAGTGCCATCGAGTCGGTTCCGACCCATAGCGACCCTGTACAGGGTTTCCGAGGGTGTAAATCTTTATGGGAGTAGAAAGCCTCATCTTTCTCCCGCGGAGCGGCTGGTAGTTTCGAACTGCTGACCTTAGGGTTTGCAGCCCGATTTGTAACCACTACGCTACCTTAGTTACTTACAAACATCTTCATTCCTCATTTTTTTGATTCTTACCTCAAGATTCAGAGTAAATGCAGAAAGTATTATATAATCTAGCTTCAGTTAAAGGAAAGTATTCCACTAACCAAAACAGCTAATGAGATCTAACTCTCCTACAAAAGTTTGAAAGACTTGAGAAATGGTGCGTGCAGTGGCAGGTCTGCCTGCCATTAAGTGGATTCTGACTCAGAACGACCCTATAGGATAGAGTAGAACTGCTCCATAGGCTTCCAAGGCTGTAAATCTTTATAGAAACAGACTCCACATCTTTCTCCCATGGAGTAGTTAGTGAGTTCCAACTGCTGACCTTGCCGTTAGCAGCTCAATGCTTAACCACTGAGCCACCAGGTTGCCAAACGTTCTTCACAAAAATTCTGGTTGATAGCTATGAAGATTACAAATTATTTATGCATTTCAACCGACAGTATGTAGTTATCGTACATGTGAGCTGTGGTGGTGCAGTGGTTATAGTATTAGGCTTTAACTGAATGATTGGCAGTTCAAAGCCAGCAGTAGCTCCTCAGGAGAAAGCTGTGGCAGTCTGCTTCTATAAAGACTTACAGTCTGGGAAACCCTGTAGTTTTACTTTGTTCTGTTGGATCGTTATGACTCAATAGCAATGGATTTGGTTTTGGTTTATTGAAGATGCAGTTCTTATTTATTCATTTTTTTGTTTTGAAAAATAACTGCTAACCTTCAGAAGAGGAGCACAGTGGTTCTGTAGGATAAGCACTAAAATCCACCAGCCACTCCCTGAGAGAAAGATGAGACTTTCTGGTCTCACAATGATTTACAGCTTCAGAGACCCTAACAAATCGGAACCGATTCTATAGCACTTCACAACAACAACTTTCAGAACAATATTTCAGATGTATGAAATGTTACATAAAACACAAAGTTCATGTTTAGCTGATGCCCCGTGTATTCGGTTTCACTCTTTAGGCCGCACGTTTGTCTTAACACTAGAAAATCTTTATGCCAGCATTTGAGACAGTAATTGAAATATTTTCAACAAATGCAAATGCGACTATTTGAGTTCTCACTAAATGTGCCAATTGAACACTTATGCCCAATCGCTGTGGGTTAATGCGCCAGACTGCAAAGCCGTTTTAACTGCAAGGTCAGTGGTTCAAGCTCACCAGCTGCTCCTTGGAAACCCTGTATAGGGTCGCTATTGGTCGGATCAGACTCAACGGCAATTCATAACAACAACATGTTACTATTACTCCTCCTGGAAATAAGTGTTAAGTGACAGTAAAAGACTTAAAACCAGGGCATAAATCCGCAAAAAAACAAAGATAATTGAAGAACAGATGAAATAGTGTAAAACAAACAAACAAACTGGAAGCTGGGATTTAGGAATTTAGGACCAAATGATTAGTTGGTTTCTCAACTTTGGTACGACTGACATTTTGTGCCTGATATCTTTATTCTACAGGATTGTCCTGGGCATTGTAAAATATTTAGCAATATCTCTGGCAACCACCCAACAGATGCTAGGACCAGCCCTCCCCACCCCCATAGTTGTGACATCTAAAAATACCTCCAGATATTGCTAAATGTCCCCTAGGAGCAAAATTGTCCCTGGTTAAGAACCTCTGATTTAGGAAATCAGGAAAAATTCTAAACATATCTCTAGGGGAAGACCCAAAACAGGCTAATTCTGGCCTGAGAACCCCAGAAGGGTCAGAGAGCTAGACATTCCAGGCAAAAACCAAAGGATTGGCTGAAAATTCATAAAAGGTATAGGTTAGACCCTCTATAGCCTGGATAACATAATGATTAAGCACTCAACTACTAACTGAAATGCTAGTAGTTCAAATTCACCAAAGATGCCTCAGAAGAAGGGCCTGGCTTTCTATTTCTGAAAGATCACATCCATCTCCTTCTCCAGGATATTTGTCCAAAGTGAGATAAGTCTTGCTATTCTCATTTCCAAGGAGCTTTCTGGTTGTACTCCCAACATAGATCTGTTTTTTTCTTCTTGCAGTCTATGGTATATTCAATATTCTTTGCCAACACCATAATTCATAATTCTTCTTCAGTCTTCCTAATTCATTGTCCAACTGTCACATGCATATGAGGCAATTGAAGATACCAAGGTTTGGATCAGATACACTGTCATGAATTCAATTGTGCTCTCCAAAATATTTGTTGGCTTGTCTAGACCATGTTTCTCCATGGTTTGGCAGTTATGTGATGCTCCCCCATGATGTGATATAATATGGTAAACTAATAAGAGAATTAAGGGTGGAATTGTTGTTATTTGGTGCCATTGAGTCAGTACTGACCCATAGCGACCTTATGCACAGCAGAACGAAACACTGCCCGATCCTGGGCCAACGTCACTGTTGTTGCAACGCTTGAGTC
>NW_006409502.1:4039-6513 GCF_000296735.1 Chrysochloris asiatica | reverse complement strand
TTATAGATAGGTATGGATTAATTGCTGTCATTATGTTGTTTGTTTTCTTGTGATGCTGCTGGTTTCTTTGTTCTGCATGCCTTCCTGTATTGAGTTCATTTTTTGTGCTTTTTTGTTTCAATTTCTCCAAAGTTTAAATGTTTCCATAATTTTCTTGGGTTTTCCTTTTCTTGATATGTTGTGATGTATTGTTTCTTTGAAGTTACCCTATATTCTATTAATGTATTCTTCCTTTTAAAAAGTCTGTTTTATCCTGAAATCTGCCTGATCCCCTAATCACCTTGATTTCTGTTCTTATTACTTTTCTATTTTTTCTAGTTTTCCTAGTCATAGACTGACTTCCCAGACCCAAAATTTTGTTCTTGTAGTTTTGTTCTGCTCTGGACCCTTCCATCTCTGAACTGAGTTCCAGGTGATGTTGCCATGTACATCAATCTCTGGTTGTTGTTGGCTGATATTGGTGCTTAGTCCAAAGAACTCCCTTTAGTATATTTTGATATGCTGGCTTTACAAAATCCCTTAATTTCTGTTTATTGTGGAATGTTCCAATTCCACCGTCATATTTGATTGACAATTTTGCTGGGTATATGATTTTTTTTTTAACTCTGAGATGCTTTTAATAAAGAGTTGCAGCAGTTTTGGCAAAATAACATTTATAACATATGATCGGCTTATACATATTGTGGACATATTCTGAGTGCTTGGGAGAAGAAAATCAAAATAAAATCATTTAAAATACCATACAATCATAGGGGTCCTTGAAGACCAGAGTTGGGTTCAAGGGGCCACCCTGGTTTTCAAAGACATTGTGTGTGGGAGGAACCATCTCTTTTCACATATTTTTTTAGCTATGTGATTTTTAGTGACATGACCTGGTCTCAGGCCTGCAGCTCAGAAGCCTCAGGTAGTTCACCAGCCAAAATCCATTGGTCTTTCACAAGCCCTTGTGAAGATGAGATCCTAGTTCAGAGATAAAGAGGGCTTTCTGACAGGGACCCACACAGCAAAGCTGTAACAGGATGAGACAAGAGACTAACAGAGGGGACCTGAAAGAGGGTCTTTGGGCTGAATCTCAGAGGTCCTTGGGTTGGGAGAGGGAGATCAGTCCTCTCCTGGACCCACTTCCTCTTTCCTTGGTGTACCAGGGACTAAAGTGGCATCAATATGTAGATCTGATAGAAGTATCTTTTTCTAGTTAGGGCCTGGCAGGACCCTCGGTTGTACCCAGGTTGTTTCCAGAGTGTGAGGGAGGTGAAACCTTTGACCAAAGAGGGGATCTTGCCCACAGTCCCAGCCTGATTGGAAGACAATCAAGCTGTTTCCAAAAAAGGGCAGTCCTTGACTAGGAGACTAGGATACGCACGATCACACTTGAGTTAGTCACATGTGCTCCATAGTGGCCTGCCCAGAACTGTATGTCCTGGCCCTACTGTTGGAAAAATACAAAGTAGATGCCCATCTTGATGTTGAAGAACACACGGGTTACCTGAAAGCAGGCATTGTTGTTCTGTTGCTGAACAGGATCAGGGGCAACATAGAATTTATCCAGGACAATCTGGTTGGCAACCAAAAGCTGGACAGTAAGCTGATACTGACAACCACAGTCATGTCGGGCTCCCCATCAGTCAGAGATACAAATCTCAATCCTGCCACTATCCAGCAGTTCTGGCCAGAGACCCTCCTTCAGGTCCAAGACCTGCTTCTTGTTACACCATCTGAAGGAACTTACAAAGCAGGTCTGCGCTGGGGCCCCAGGCACAGTTGTGCTGTTTTCTGCCAACACCCAGCCGTCCCCACCTTGCTCCACCACTAATTGCCAAAGGCCTTCCTGGCCACAAGGGGTGTGGATGAAATTTCCTCTGATTGGTAGTGCTCACAGAAGCAGCACAGGGCAATAAGGACTGCTGGCATGTAGCTGTGGACCAGGTCCAGAAGGGTGAGGCTCACAGCACTCAAGCACTGGGCCAGAATTAGCAGCCACAGGGCCTGGCTGTCCACCAGGGTGTGCCAGCCTGGACACACCAGACTGCAGCTCTGGAGCAGAGGGCACAGGAGCACATGGCTCAAGATCTCCAGCAGCAGCTCCAGGGGCAGCTGGCTCAAGTACAGCCCCTCTTCAGGTTTTACTTCTGAGCCAGAGCCCTAGAGGGCCAGTCCCTAGAAACCAAGGTGCCCCAGCGTGAGAGCTGGCTGAGTCAATGCATCAAGGACCCTCAGCCCCTGCAGCGTGCAGCTTACAGAAGCCTGGGTATATAATTCTTGGTTGGCAGATTTTTTCCTTTTAAAGTTTTGTATATGTCTCCCAGTTGTCTTCCAGACTGCCTGGTTTCTGCTGAGAGATCAGAGCTTAATTTATTGACTTGCCTTTTTAGGTAACATTTCTTTTTTCCTTAGCTGATTTCAAGATTCTTTCTTTGTCTTTGATTTTGTAGAGTTTGATTATGATATGTCTTGGTGATTTTCTTTTGGAGTCT
>NW_006409502.1:1399-2844 GCF_000296735.1 Chrysochloris asiatica | reverse complement strand
ATGTCTGGCCAGACCCACTGTGGAAGACACTCCAGTTGCAAGCTCTTCCTGTTGATTCCTCCCCCTTCTTCTCTTCTGCACCCAGCTATCTGTGCTGTGCAGCTCCTTCCACGTGTGTAGCAGAACCTTTCCTGGGGGTGTCTACTCATTCAGTTCTCTCCTCTGGTACCCAGAGTGGAGATGAGTAGACAGAGTAAAAGAAAAGAATGAAAAAAGAATAATAAGAGAAGGAATGCTCACACCTTTATCTCTGCAGATCTGTCAGTTTTTGTGGTGGGAGTGCCCTCTTGACCCTCTATCTGCTTAGTCCCATTCACAATGGTTGTGGCAGGACACATTGGCCACTCCAAATCAGAAGCCACCTCCTTTCTTCCTCTGTTCCAAATCTTACTCCTGGTAAACACTTGATTCCCTTACTTATCCCTTTATCTGAAGTTCAGAGTTTTGAGACCATCTTCTGAATCTATTTTGTACCATTTTCTGTGTTTTTACTGCCACGGAATTTTCAATAACCTCATATGCATGTGAAAGTTGGACAGCAAATATGGAAGACCAAAGAAGAATTGATGCATTTGAGTTATGGTGTTGAAGGACTATATTGAAAGTCATCAACTGCAATAAAACAAACCAATCTGTGTTGGAAGGAAATACAGTCAGAATGCTCCTTGGAAGTCAGAATGACCAGACTTCCTCTCTCATACTCACACATACTATCAGGAAGGACCAGTCCTTGGAGAAGGATATTATGTTTGGGTCAGAGAAAAAGAGGAAGATCCCCAACAAGATGGATTGATACAGTGACAGCAGCAATGGGCTCAAGCATATCAATGATTGTGAGGTTGGCACAGGACCTGGCATTGTTTTGTTGTCCATAGTGTCGTTATGAGTCAGGGTTGACTCGATGGCACCTAACAACTATGACAAGTTTCACTCAGCATAATATCTTCCAGCTTCATCCATGTTATGAGTTATGAGGTGTTTTACAGATTCATCATTATTCTCCAACATTACATAGTGTTCCATTGTGTGTATGTACCAAAGTTTATCTATTCTTCCATAGATGGGCATTCAGGGTGTGACCATCTTTTTGCTATTGAGAATAGTACTGCAGTCAATATCAGTGTACACATATCTATTCATGTCTTATTTCTTGTGGATATATACCAAATAGAGGAATTTCTGGTTTATATGGTACTTCTATTTCCAACTTTCTGAGGAAGCACCATACAGTTTTCTGCAGTGGTTGAACCATTTTACCGTTCCACCAGCAATGTATATGGGTCCCAGTCTCTCAATACCTCTGCCAGCATTTGTTTTCTTGCCTTTTTTTTTTTTTTTTAAACTTTCCTATTAATGCTGGGGTGAGATGATATCTCATTGTTGCTTTGATTTGCATCTCTCTAATGACCAAACTTCGTCTCTCATACTTTGGACATATTGTCAGG
>NW_006409502.1:0-1299 GCF_000296735.1 Chrysochloris asiatica | reverse complement strand
AAACTTCGTCTCTCATACTTTGGACATATTGTCAGGAGGGAGCAGTTGCTGTAGAAGGATACCATGTTTGGTAATGTGGAGGGTCAGAGAAGAAGAGGAAGACCCCCAGTGAGATGGATTTGCAAATTGGCAGCATCAATGGGCTCAAGTGTGGCAACAATTGTGAGGTTGGCCCAGGATCGGGCAGTGTTAAGTTCTGTTGTGCATAGGGCTGCTATGAGTTGGTACCAACTCAATGGCACCTAACAACAACAAACAACAATGGCTAATATTCATGAACATTTTTTCATATGTTTGTTGGCTGCCTGAATGTCTTCATTGGTGAAATGTATGTTCATGTCCTGTGCCCATTTTTAATCGAGTTGTTTATCTTTTTCTTGTAGAGGTGTTGTAGTTTTCCGTAAGTTTTAGAGATTAGCCCATTGTCTGATATGCCATTGCAAAATTTTTTCTCTAATCTGTAGGCTGGCTCCCTTTTACTCTTTTGACAGAATATTTTGGTGCATATAAATGCTTGATTTTTAGAGGTGCCAGTCATTTATTTTGTCTTCTACTGTTTGTATGTGTTTTAGTAATGTTTTATAGTGTATTTATCCCTCCGTTTGTCCCTATGGAGTTCTGGTGTGGTGCTATAGGCTAAGCACTGGGATGCTAACCTCAAGGTTGGAAGTTGAAACCCAGCCACTTTCTAGAAATCCTACACAGGATCACTTTGAGTCAGCACCAACTTGATGGCACTGAACAACCAAAAATTTGTCCCTTGCTTTTCCATTGACGAACTTTATAGTTTTGGGTTTTACATTTAGTTACTTAATCTATGCTGAGTTTGTTTTATTATGTGGTGTGAGAAATTATCTTATGTCATTCTTCTACAAAAGGATTTCCAGTTTTGCCAGCACCATTTGTTGAAGACACTATCTCTTCTCCATTTAATATGTTTGACCCTTTGTCAAATATTAGCTGACTTTATGTGGTTGGGTTTATTTTGGAGTTTTCAATTATGCTCCATTGAGCTATGGATCTTTTGTTGTACCAGTACCTGGCTGTTTTGACCAATGTGGCTATTTAGTAAAATTTTGAAATCAGGAAGTGAGAGACTTCCAATTTTGTTCTTAAACAACTCTTTGCTTATTCAAGATCTCTTTCCTGTCCATATAAAGTTTGTGATCATTTTATCTATCTCTTTAAAGAATTATGGTGGCATTTGAATTGGGATTGTATTGTATCTACAAATTGCTTTGGGTGGTGCTGACATTTTCAGGGTTAAGTCTTCTTATCCATGAGTATGGTATATTCTTC
>NW_006409501.1:45955-52049 GCF_000296735.1 Chrysochloris asiatica | reverse complement strand
TTGGTGAAGTGTCTGTTCATGTCCTGTGCCCACTTTTTAATTGGGTTATTTTTTCTTGTAGAGGTGTTGTAGCTGGATAACTCTTATTGCTTACTTAAATTATTTTTTTGTGGGGGTTTATAGCTATCCTGAAAGGTCAGAGGTAGTATCTCATTGTGGTTTGATTTGCATTTCCCTTATGGTTCACCCTGACTTTCTGGATTCTCTAAAATATGAGGTTTCTTCCATTAAGCTTGAGAACTGCTTAGACATCTCAGTGGCCAACTGCTTGGGGATTGAGAAAACCCTTCACTCTTCATACAGTTTCTCTGCCTTCAGTGATTTTTAATGTACTTCCTTTACAAATCCATACTTCACCTTTAAGAAGTTACTCAAGGCTCTCACATAGACAGGCTAAGGAAACCAGCTGCCCTGTCCTCTGAGCTCAGTGTATGCCAGACTTCCTGGGCTGCGGCCCTCACTGTATCCAACTTCTTGTGTGGGTAAACTAGTTCTGAGCTACCTCATGAGTATTATCTTCACATGGAGTGATCATTTTTTTCTTCCATAAAAATGACATTGTTTTGTCTGTTTGTAACGTGCCTTTTCCTGTTGAACAGACAGACTGCTTTTCCAAATCAGTATATTACTCCTGCCACATCAGTTTTAGTGAGTGCTTGCATAATAATCAGCCGTGTTCCTGGAAGGAAGGTATGTCCATTCATTCTGGACCTCTACCTGCAGCACAGTTCATAGGCTCTCAGTAAATTCTGAACCCCCTTATCCAAACTATGAGCCACACTTTCTGGGGATATGTTTTTGTCCTTTGTTAGGGTTTCACTGGTCCTGATCTGATCCTAAAAGGGAAGACATAGGAAAGTGACATTCAACTTCATTACAGTGAATAAAGGTGGCTTCATGTCTAGACTTATGGGGAGCCATAAGGGAACAGCCAACAAAGGTTATTTCCCGAACAGAAGAACCAACACACTCCATGTTTCAGAGCTGAGCATCAGCCTTGATTACTGACATTACACTGGACAGAAGACCCACTGCTGACCCTCCCAGAACAGAATCTCTGCCTTTGAAGAGAAGACAACTTACTATTATGTGCTCACTGCCCCCAGCCCTCCTTGCATCTTCAAGCTGTCCTCCATCTTCTACTCATATTATTTCAACCCAAAAAGCCTAACCCACATTCTCCACTGGCAAATCCCAAACTGGTATCAACACACAGTGGCAGTGACGCTACCATCAATTAGAATGCAGCCAGGTGACCTAGAGTTGGCTAATCAGTTGCTCCTGTTTGGGACCTTGACTTTGAGGGAGTGATACAATCAATGACAACCGATGAAATATTCATGACTGCAAAAGGCTTGAACAAAGCTCTGATCTCCTTGGGTGCCAGCACTGAGCTCTTTGTGGCCCTTTGCATGCAGCACAAGCATCAGATGAAGACGTGTCATCTGTGGGCAAATACACTCATGTGTCTATCACCCTTACGAGACTATAGATTCCCAACCCATCTCAAGTCTTCATGAAGGCTTGTCTGATGAAATAGTTGGCAATGGAACTAAATGGACTGTACAGAGTATCAGGGATCTTTCTGCCCCCCACAACTGATAACACTCATGGCAGTCAATTGGACTGGGATTGGGGCTTCCTAGGGACAATTTGCCTTTTCTTTCTGTGTCATGATGCCAGAGGGTTTCCCAGGCAGGGAGAAGACATGGCTTCTTTGGCCTGTGTCCTAACCATCTGTGTGAAAGGGAAAACTGTTTTTGCAGCATTTAAATTTAAAGACGGGGGTACTAGTGCCTTTCATCTGGAGTTCACTATAGAGCAGCTGTTCACTATTACCAAGGAGCAAGAATAATGATTCATGCTTCATGTCCCAAGCCGGAGAATCCACATAAATAGACACCAAGGCACTTCTTGCGACAGGCAGAGTTCCTGGATCTGGAATGTTTCCTTCCAAAGACTCTAGGACTAAGTCCCAAGTTTTTGTTTTTTTTAAAACCTAAGACCTTATTTAGGCAACAGATGTTGTCCTGTGCTTGTTTTGAGCTTTGTCCAGGGGATGGGCTGGGAGCTGGAGCTCAGACATGAAGCAAACAGAAGCTGCCATGTTGGGGTGGATGTTCCACTATGGAAACAGCACAGGCGTAGACAAAGATTTCGCTGTAAGGAACAGATAGCAAATCTGGCTAGTGTTAGCAGCAGACGCATTTATTGGATGTATGTAGGAACATTCCCAGAATTAATGGAAGCCTGGCAAACAAATGTGGAGCGTTCATTGGAAGCTAGGGAGGCTAGACAACAGGAAACAGCCAGGATTCATCCAAAACAGTTTCTAGGATACCACCGTTGGGCCTTGTGCTATCTCAAATATTTTCTCAAGTGTTACAGAATGTTTGTGTCATTCTCTAAAGCTCCGAGGTCCTAAATGTGAACAGCTGATTTGCCAGATCTAGGTTATCTGCATTCTGATTCATGGAGGGCAGGGGCAAATGGCAGATCCTTTTAGATCCATTAGGGTGTGGGGGATCTGTCCATAATCTGAACTTCTTTTTTGTTTCTTCCTTTCAAATTGGTCTCTGGTTATGGAGGAGGGATACCCAGGCTCCCAACCCAAATCTGTTGCCCTGGAGTCGTTTTAGACTCATGGTGATCCAATGTGTTACAAAGTAAAACTGCTCCATGGAATTTTCTGGACTGTAATCTGATGTGACACTGTAGGATAAGCACAGGACTGCTGATCACAAGATCGGTAGTTCAAACCCACCAACTGTTCCTTAGAAACCCTATATAGGGTCACTGTGAGTTCTGGTGTGTCGCTGTGGGTTAATGCGCTGGACAGAAAAATCCTTTGAACTACAAAGTTGGTGGTTCAAGTTCACTAGCCGCTGCTCAGAAACCCTATATAGGGTTACTAGGAGTCAAAAGTGACTCGGCAGCACTTAACAGCAACATGAGTCAGAACTGACTCGATGGCACTTAACAACCACAGTCACGGCAGCCATTTTCTTAAGATAAATCTTCCTCTCGAGAACCCAGCCTAAGACAAGAGTCTTATGGTAAAAGGCTATATCCTGAGTAGGAGGAGAAGACTGCCAATGAGGAAGCCAGGACTCTCAAGACCTGTACGAAAGGCCTGCCTGGGACCTACAGGGAAGATAGAGTGGACCATGGACTCAAAAACCCCAGGCCTGTGAGCATTTCTTCTCAAACCCCTCTCGTAGTGCCCACATCCTGTGGTTAATGTACACAGCTTTATTTTCTGCTTTTCTCTTTCTTCTTCCCTGGTGCTTCTGGGCATCAGATTGAAAGATACCCCAATCCTCCTATCCTTTGCCTTCTAACTTGTGCTCCTCTCAATATTATTTTCCCTAGCTTTCTTTTCTTTAAATTTTCTTTATTTTTAGCTTTGAATTGTGTATTGGATAAAGGTTTACAGAGTAGATGAGTTTTCTATTCCACAATCCATGCGCATTGGGTCTCATTGATTACACTCCCCACAATGCAACAGCACTTCTCCCACTTTCTCCCTGTGATTCCTGTTTCCATGTCTCCTTCTTTTCCAACCCCCCTGAGCTTTGTCCTTGGGTCAATGGTGCTCATTTGATCTTAAATGGTTGACTACTTTAAGGTATACATGCCTCACTAATGTTATCCGCCCTCCCCCCACACCCCCAGACGTATCTATTGTTTGGCTGAAAACTGAGGCATGGAATGAGTTCACATCCAGACCTGAAGGGTAACCGAAGGATATAGACTTGGAGGTGCTACCAGTCTCTATTCAACCAGAAAGCCTGGTCTTCCTTTACGTTTCTGAGTGCTGTTGTACCTTTTTTCTCCCACACTATCCAGGAAATTCTAATGTCAACTCTTACAGAGCACTTGGCAGCGGTAGCTGGGCACCTTCTAGCCCTTGTCTCATGGTTATGGAGACTGATGTTCATACGGTTCGTTAGTCTATTGGATGAACTGTTTCCATGTGTCTTCAGTTTTCATCATTCTTATTTTCTCTGGATGGGGAAAGATCAATTGCTACTAATTAGATGGCTGCTTGTGAATTTTTAAGACTCCAGCCAGTACTAACCAAAGCAGGATGCAGAACATTGTTGATGCCAAAACACCTTGGTGTCCTCTAAGACTACGGCCTTGAGCCACAGAGTCCATTGACTCAGTCCCTCAAGGTTTTTGGTTTAGTGTAAGAAGTTTTCGTAAATTTTCCCCCTGATTGTTCCATCAAATTCCATGTAGGCAGCAAAAGTAGATACCCATGTACAAACATCCTATGTCATGCCAACTCTATACCTATTATTGTTTTGAGGATGTTTGTTTTCTTGTTTGTGTGTGTGTGTTTTGGTTCTTCCTCTGCTCTCTTCACTCCGTTTATTTCTTTATATTTCCCTTTGCAATTTTCCAAGGTGCTTGGGTGGTATAACCAAGTTGTACTTGTCTACTAACTTTAGCCACCACTCATCTTGCAGATTGTTGTACTGTGGGGACATGTGTGTTGCTGTGATCCTGGAAGCTATGTCATGGGTATTTTAAATACGAATAGGGTCACCCATCCACCACTCGTCTGTCAGTTTGTCTTACTGTGGTGGCTTGTGAGTTGCTGTGATTCTGAAAGCTATGTCACCGGTATTTTGAAAACCAGCAGGGTCACCCATGGTGGACAGGTTTCAGATGAACTTCCAGACAAAGACAGACTAGGAAGAAAGAGTGACGAACTGTTTCAGAATATTTAGTCATTGAACACCTTATGAATAGCAGAGAAATACTGTCAGATATAGTGCTGGAAAATGAGCCCATCAGTTTGGAAGGCACTCAAAATGTGACTGGGGAAGAGCTGCCTCCTCAAAGTAGAGTTGACCATGATCATGCAAATGGATTAAAGCCAGTGGGAGAAAAGCCCATGGGACCTTCATTTGCTGATGGGGCACAACTCAAAATGAAGAGAAACAGCTGTGAACACCCATTGAAAATAGGAATATGGAATGTACAAAGTATGAATCTGGGAAAATTGGAAGTTGTCAAGAATGAAATGGAACACATAAACATTGATGTCTTAGGCATCAATGAGCTGAAAAGGACTGGTATTGGCCATTTTGAATCTGACAACCACATAGTTTACTAAGCTAGGAATGATAAATTGAAGAAGAATGGTGTTGCATTCATTGTCAAAAAGAACATATCTAGATCAGTCATGAGGTACAACGCTGTCTGTGATTGGATAATATCCATGCACCTACAGGGAAGCCCAGTTAATACCACTATTATTCAAATTTACACACCAACCAATAAAGATAATGAGGATGAAACAGAAGAAGTCTACCAACTTCTTCAATCTGAAATCGATCAAACATGCAATCAAGATGTATTGATCATCACTGGTGATTGGAATGCAAAGGTTGGGAGGAAAGAGGAAGGATCAGTAGTTGGAAAATATGACCTTGGTTGATAGAAATGATGCTGGAGAATGCATGATAGAATCCTGCAAAACCAATGATTTGTTCATTTCAAATACCTTCTTTAGATAGCATAAGATATGACTATACACATGGACCTCACCAGATGGAATACATAGAAATCAAATTGACTACATCTGCAGAAAGAAATGATGGAAAAGCTCCATATCATCAGGGAAAACAAGGCCAGGGGCAGCCTGTGGAACAGACCATCAATTACTCCTATGCAAATTCAAACTGAAGCTGAAGAAAATGAAAACAAGTCCACGAGTGCCAAAATATGACCTTGAATATATCCCACCTGAATTTAGAAGTAATCTGAAGAACAGATTTGATACATTAAACACTAAAGACCGAAGACCAGCAGAGTTGTGGGATGACATCAAGATCATGACACAAGAAGAAAGCAAAAAGTCACTGAGAAGACTAGAAAGAAGGAAAAGGTCAAAATGGATGTCAGAAGAAACACTGAAACTTACTCTCCAGCATAGAGATGCTAAAACAAATGGAAGAAAAGTGGATATCCAAGAACTGAACAGAAAATTTCAAAGATCAGCTTGAGGAGATAAAGCTAAATATTACAACAAAATGTGCAAAGATCTGGAATCAAAAAACCAAAAAGGAAGAACACACTC
>NW_006409501.1:7602-12767 GCF_000296735.1 Chrysochloris asiatica | reverse complement strand
ATTTGTCTTCCAACTCACTGGTTCTGGCTTCCATCTCTTCAATTCTACTCCATTTCTGATATTTATTATTAATCTTCTGGACCTCTTTTATCAGGTTTTGAATTGTTTCCAAAGCTATAGCTATCTTGTTTGATGGCTCCTGTAGTACTTTCCTGACTCCTTCCTTATTTTCTTCAACCCCTCTGTGGAGCATTTGAATTTGTCTCCATATCATTCTCCTATATTCCTTGTCAGGCCAATCCAAAGCCTGCTTTTGTCTGCCTCCAGTTCATTTGTCTCAGTTACTCTTTTGTGCTTTTGGACTTGCGCTGAGATCTTTTGTTGTTTCTTCTTGGACATTTTCAGTAGTTAGGTGGGTTTTTAATGATTAAATGAATGTTTTTTTCTGTGTTGTTAAGCTTACTGAGTGTTTCCTGGTGGATGTGATCTGGAGATAGGCTTCCCTTTTCACATTAATGTCTTGACGCTGGTATTGGCTCCTTTCCAGATGGTGGGATATTAGGGAGTATGCTTGTAGATGGACTGATTGTAGTTGGTATGCTTGTAGTTGGCATGATTGCTGTCTCTTCTTGGGTGAGGTAGGGGGAGAACCTCCCACCCCCAGGTGAAAAGTGAGACCAAAAGGACCAAAAACAGAAACAATATAAAATCAGCAACAAAAACAACCACTCAAAAACAAGAATAGAACCACAGCCTTTGCTGCACAGGTCAGTGTACATGCACTGTAGAAACCTCCAGAGGTTGGTGGGAGTGTCTACTCGGTCAGGCTCTTCCTCTAGTCACCACCCTGGAGGTGCACAGATATTGAGAAATGAATGGAAGAAAGATTGTCCCCTTATTTTTTTTTATCCCCTTTTAGTGTGGGTGCTTTTTGTTAATCTTTCACAATAATGGATCTATGCCGTATTTCTCCTTTTGTGACTGATTGATATCACTCAGCATAATGTCCTCAAGGTTCGCCCATGTTATGCGATGGCTTGCTGCTTCCTTGCTATTCTTCAGGGTAGCATAGTATTCCATTGTGTGTATGTACCACAGTTTGTTTATCCATTCTTCCATAGGTGGACACTTAGGCTGTCTCCATCTTTTTGCTATTGTAAATAGTGCTGCTATGAACATTGATGTGCTGTCCCATATTTTTGTCTCTGAAGGTCAGTTAGGTATGTGCTTATGCATAGTGTAATTCTTAAAAAAGCTGCATCCTTGTATATAGTAGTTGGTGTTGGCTCTTGCCTTTTATATTGAAGTTTTACAAGTTGCACATACTTTTGGGCTATATGGCCAAGCCTGTTTATTTCTTGCTAGGTAATTCAGGTATAAAGGTCAACTTTAGGGCTGCTCAGGTCAACTTTAGGGCTGGGTCCCAGAGTCAGAGGTCATAAGAAGCCGCCAAATGATCAGTCTGTGGGGCCAATTGGGCCCATCCCAGGAGCCGCCTCATTGTGCCCTGGGAAAGATGTGGGTGCAACACTGGACTCTTTTGGGGGTGCGTTCCCACCTGCTTGAAGGTGTCTGGGCCAGGCAGTGAGGATGCAACAGGGGAGAGGAGCATGGAAAACCACACCTCTTTTTCCAGAAGCTCCGTGGGTTTTTTTGCGCTGTCTCACTATAGCAGCCTGGCTGTGGCCCCGCCTTTTGATTTTCGCCCTGGTCGATGGGTCACCGGGAGATTCCCATATCCTGTGTCCTGATTGAGTCAGCAACCACAGTATTTTCTTTTTTCACAGTCAGATTTCTCCACCCGTGGGTGCGGGAACCTGGCGCCCAGCACCTTGTACAAGATTGAGAACTCTGGGGCTGTTATAGGAAGCACCTTTGGTTTATCCACGCTTCCATCGAGGAGCGTCCCCTACCTGTTTCGGCTTCACCTGCCACCAAACCAAAAGTCCTCAATCATATAATACTTTTGAGGGAGTACACACCAACCTGCTGTATTGTGTGCTGGAGATGAACCAGCAACATGCCAAGGGATTCAACTTGGGAAACACTGTTTCAACAGATGAATGTAAGACCTCTTTAAGTCCAAGTCCATGATTCTGTGAGTCCAGGTGAGAACATCTGTCTTGGAGACACTCTAATTGGTACATGTAAGCTTGGCTTAGGCATTGCTCCATGAGCGTTATTCCGTTCAGTCATCACAGCATACATAGGAGGTAAGTGCTGTTATCAGACTCATTTTTTAGATAGGGAAGCCAGGGAGCAGAGGGTTGTACTATGAGTCCCAGGCAGGACAGCTAGGGTGTGGAGCGCCTGCTCCTGGAGCCAGCTGTCTATCCTGGAATCCTGCCATCACTGAAGGAAAAGATTAGGAGTAGCAAGGCTTCCTTTCAATTAGATGTTTTCAGTTAGATATTTTCATGGAAGAATGTACAGTAACGCCTTGTTGAAGGAATCTGGCTCCTAAAGAAACTAAGGCATTCGAGAGCATGTGGAAGTTTGTATTTGGGTGGAAGAGCAGAACCTGCTTATTTTAGAATAGAAAGCTGGCAATCCAAATAGTGCAAGGATTCATTATATCTTTATGAGAACTGCTACAATGTCTGAAATCCCACATTTACAAATAGATTCAGGTGATACAACAAAGACTATGAGCTATTTTACATATCTCATATTTAAAAATCAAAATAAGAGGAAGTGTTATCTTCTCCATGGAGGCACAAATTAGCCTTTCATGTTGCTGTGGTTTGGATGTGGGGCTGGGAGGCAGCACAGAGAGGAGCAAGGATGGTCAGAAGTATGCTGCTTTTGCATGTCACTGTGACTTCAGTGACTTGCCCCAGCCATTAGGTCAAACAGGGCGAAGAAAATTTTCTGTCAGTGTAGGGAGAATTTCCATGTGCACTAAGGTGCTAAAGACACAGATAGGAGTGTTTCCTAACACCTCAGGCCATCTGTTTCCATCTCATTCTCTTCTACTTGGTGCTACAGCTTCCCCAAGTTCATTCCAGGACATATTGGTGGGCCCCAGTGGCAGGTGGGATCCAGAGCAGTATGAAAAAGATCTCATAGTACATAGGTGGACTTTGAGGAGCTTTTAGTTCTGCTCTGGTAGTGTAGTGGTTACAAATCGGGCTGCTAACCTCAAGGTCAGCAGTTCGAAACTAGTAGCTGTTCTGTGGGAGAAAGATGAGGGTTTCTGCTCCCATAAAGATTTACAGCCTCGGAAATGCTGTGCAGGTGTGCAGGGTCACTATGAGTCAGAACCGACTCCATGACACATAATAACAACAATGTGGGGACCACAGGAAATTTTCATGTTTACCTCTGACCTTGTACCCAGGCAAGAAAACAGACATGCTTTCTGCCTGGAGGCTGACAGATGGAGTTGCTGAATAGATACATGTGTGCCTTCCAGACCAGGGACTGCATATGTATAGTAGGAGTTCCATCGATGCTTTCCTGTCACCTTACCCTCTGCCAATCACAACTGTCCCGGAGCCTCACCTTGACACCAGCTCAAAGGACTAGCAGAGGTATCTCTGACAATTACATTGACATCTCAGGCCTCTGTCTCAAGTCTGTTCATATTCCTGGCAGACATTGCAGGCTAGTCAAACCCACTACCAATGGATTCTCATTCTATAGGGCATAGGTTTCAAGGTTATAAATCTTTACAGAAGCAGACTGCATTATCTTTCTCCCTTGGAGTGGTTGATAGATTTGAACCATCCACTTTTCAGTAATCAGCCCAATATTTAACTCACTGTGTCACCAGAGCTCCTCATGATAGCCAAGAAAATACAAACTGGATTTCTGATCCTCACTGCAACCTATGTTTAGCTTAAAGATACAAGGGGAGAATTTTATTTATTTATTTATTTTTCAAGTATTGCCATGAAATGTTCCAGACTTTTGATTACCTTATAATCTGACCCAGTGCACAATTCTCCAACCTCAGGGATGGGGCACTATCCCACTAGGTTACTGATGGATTTATTCCTCAGAACCCAGAGAAAAGATCCTGTTGCTAGAAGTTTCTGCAACTGAATTGCTTGCTCGCTTGACCAATAACTGCTGAGACATTTGACTAAAATACAGAGATGTGCTCTGAAACACTGTGGATATTGATGAAGTGTTTCTGACCACAGAACCCCATAAAGTAAGAACCAGGGAACTGAATGCAGCAGAAGAATTATCCTTCAGAAGCAGCTCATCAGGGACTGTGATTAATTTTGTCTCCCCCTCAGATCAATACGTAAGTAGTTTAGGATAACCCCACCTAGCGGATGTCCCCATTCTCAGAGTTAATAAGATAGAACACAGTGAAAACCACAGCATAGGCAGCATAGGCAGCATGTTTTGTGGGGTAACCAGCTGAAAACTTGCTGGAGATAGTAGTTCACGTACTGGAATCATGACTGGCTCAAGATTTGAAAATCAACCAATGTAGTTCACTATGTCAAGAAGAAAATCCCACATGATTTTATCAATGAATTCAGAAAGAATTGTTTGAAAATATCTAATATCTATTCAAATAAAAACTCTTAGGAAACAAGGACTATAGTACATCTACAATTTGATAGGGAAGATATACAATAAATCTATTGTTTACATCATACGTAATAGGCAAGAATTCTCAAACTCATCATTCTTATTAAACAACATTCTAGGAATTCTAGTCAGTGCAATAAGGCAAGGAAAGATCAGATGAGGAAGAAGTAAGGGTGTGCCTGTTTATTTGTAGATTACATGTAAAATCTCAAGAAATCTACAAAGGGAGAAGGAAAAAAAACTGCTCAAAGAAACTAGTAAATGAGTTTGGCAAGATCAAACCAACTATTTCTATATAGTAGTAATTAACATGGAAATTGAAATGAAAACTACCATATAATTTTCAATTGCTTAAAAAGTTAAATACTTCACTATAATGCCAACAAACCATTTGCAGAATTTATATATTAAAAACCACAAAACTTTAGTGAAAAAATGATTATCTAAGTAAATGAGACAAATGATGTTAATGTTTTAGAAAATTCAACATAGTAAAGGTGTCAATTTTCTCCAAATTGAGATGCAGATTTCATTTCAACTCTCAATGTTTTGATCTGCTGCGCATAAGGTCACTCTGAGTTGGTACCCACTCGATGGCACCTAACAACAACATCACTATCAAAACCACAAGGAGAACTTTTAGATATAAACAATTACAAATTTTATCAAAAATA
>NW_006409501.1:0-6924 GCF_000296735.1 Chrysochloris asiatica | reverse complement strand
GGGCAGTGTTTCATTCTGCTGTGCAGAAAGTCACTATGGGTCAGTACCGACTTGATGGCACCTAACAGCAACAATATCAACAACATATATATTATATGTGAATGTGTGAGAGACAGAAAGAGAAAGAAGAGGAAGAGAGGGAGAGTGGTAGGGAGAGGAAGAAAAAAGATTTATATTACCTGGGTTCAGGTGTTAGGTTAAAGACTTCTTGTAGCTGCAGGAGCTGATTAATCCAAGACTGGCAGGTTGGATGGCAGGCTTGTGGCTGAAGAGGAGAATGAATCTAAGGGCACGTAAAATGGGAGGCTACTAATGACTCCCAGGATAGCAGACAATACAGCAGGTCACTGGCTCAAATCCAAAGAACCAGAGGTCGGATAACAAACCAAATGCAGGATCCAGACACAGCAAAAATCAAGCAAGCTTTGTCTGAGTGTCCACTATATTGGAAGCAGGTCATACCTCCAAGGAAACATCCTTTCAATTGATTTGCTATTCATCACAGATCTCATCATAGGGTATTACTAAATTAACTACCAAACCACTGAAAATACTGGCCAAGTCAAGTTGGCACAAAACCTTAGTCATCACATATGTCTGTCCAATCCTCAAGCTTATTAATCAAAATCCTGTGGTATTTGCCATCCATGGTACAACAGTTGGTCTCTATTCACCTGGAGCAGAAGAGGAAACAGAAGGGCCAGGAATGGACAGAGGAACTGGAATGTATGTCTAATTGCCTCCATGGACAACTGTGTCACTTGATATGAGACCAGAAGAACTGGATGGTGCGTGGCTACAATTACTGAACATTTTGATCAAAGAATCTATTGTAGAATCATGATCAATAGGGGAGAAATGTGGAATAGAATATGAAATTTTAATTGAATCTAGATTTGTTGAGTCAAAGAGTGCATGACCCCCCAAAATTACTGACCTGAGCAGATATGTGCTCTGACTGGTGACCACGTTCATCACCAATAAGGGGAAGTGAAGGGAAAAAGCAGTGAAGCTGCAAACTAAGCTCTACAACGTTCAATAGACTCCTGTGAACCCGGGTGGAGACCTGGTTGGCCAGCAGTGTGGCAAGACCTGGGGACCCCTGGGCCCAGAGTCAGTGACATAGCCACAGAGGACTAGAGTGGAGAGTGAAGCATCCAGCTGATAAAAGAGAGGATATGCACAAGAACACCCACACTTGCAGACAATACCCACTTGACCTGGCTTCAATGACTGATCAGAGCTCAACTAGAAGAAGAAAGAAGAGGAAAAAAAGAGTAATCTGATACAAGTTGATGAACTTGACCTACACTTATGGATGCAGTAGCTCAAAAGAGGGAACAAATCTTTACAGTGAGGATCATTCCCACCCCCTCCATACACAGAGTAGACAGGGATGGACAACTTGGACATTGGCTACCCAAAATGGGGGGGGGGCTACAAAGGCAAGAAGTGACTGGCTTACAAGCTTTCAAGAGGGAACCTAGATCCAGAGTGCGCGGAGGAAGGTAGAATCTCCACTGAGTAGTATCCAATCTGTCTGGGTGGGGCTAATGAAAGGAGATGGGGATAGGTCCCTTGTGGCACAATGGTAAATAATTGTTACCAGGACTGACTGTGAGGATTGGAAATGTAAAGGTGGATGTTTTGTAGCAGAAGGAGAGGAGTGATTGACTATACAGTCTAGGAGCGGAGGTCCCTGGAACCATCAAGGGAGAAGAACGGAGTGCGAGACCCTACCCAGAGAAGAAGTGATGCCAGAGATGGAGGCAGAGATGATAACATGGAAAGATGGAGTGGCTGTTGACTCTAGACCCAGAGAGGAAGAAGGACCATGTGCTGATGACCAGGGGTCAGACTTGCAGTGTTTGTTGATGATGCATGGAGGGGATTGTAACCATGGCAATGAAACGATATACGATAGGATAAATGTAAAGCTAATGCTCTCCCGTGTAAACTATCACATAATTCACAATAAAACGTTAAAAACAACAAAAACAAAAAACTACTGACCAGAGAAAATATTTAAACTTAAACAAAAACTATCCTTGAAGTCATCTTTAAACCAAATGGTAGTTTGGTTTAACTAGTAAAGAATGCTTACCTTGAGTATTACACTCTTCAAATAATTATCTCCATGCAATCAAAATGACAGTGACAGCAGCATGATTAGAAGCTTATGGGATAGTGAACTTGTGCTAATGTTGGTCAAATAATTTGGAAAAGGCTTTTGAGAAAGATAGCACAACTTACAAAATGTAATCAGTGAAACCAGATTGTACATGGAGAAAGTGTTGGGTTGGTATATGTTTTTGTTGTATTTTCATCAAAAATATAATTCTCTAATATTAGCAGAGGGATAGACACAGAGATCAATAGAATGGAACAGAGAACCTGGAAGTAGACCCTGGCAAATATGAAAAATCCTTATACTCTCCCAGAAGCAAATTTTGATTTCTATATTCAGGTCTCTTTTGAACACTTCAAGAAGAAATACTTCAAGAAGAAAAGTCAGAGCTTTTTGTGTTTTTGTTTTGCTTTAGAAAAGACTGATACTAGGGGTTGTTGTTGTTTTTGTTAAGTGCTGTTGAGTCGGTTCCAACCCATAGAGACGCTGTATAGGGTTTCTGAGGAACAGCTGGTGAGCTTGAACCACTGACCTTGCAATTCAAACAGCTTTGCCATCTGACACATTAACCCACAGCGCCACACCAGGACTCCTGATCCTAGAGGTGGGGTAGGTTAAATTCAAGATGAGACTAGAGTGTCTTATAGTACTAGAGAGTAAGGAAGTGTTCAAAACAAAAAATCAAGTGTGTCAGTGAGGCACAGGGGACAACCTGAAATCATTTCCATTGGATTAATCTGTAGCAGTTTGAGCAGGAAAATAAATCATGTATCATTGGGCTGTCACACAAAACATGAAGGAAAAAATCTCAGAGTTCATAGGGATGTAAAGGAATGAATGAATGAATAAGAAGAGACAGATCTTTACAAAACAATTTATGTAGATGGTCCCCTTTCAAGAACCAGTAAGCTATCTAGTCAATTGTAACTCATGGTGACCCCATGTGTGACAGAGTAGAACTGTGCAGCATAGGATTGTCAATGGGCGATTTTTTGAAAGTTGATTGGTTGGTTGCTATGTGCCATATAGTCGGTTCCGATTCATAGCGACCCTGTACAGGGTTTCTGAGGCTGTAAATCTTTATGGGAGCAGAAAGCCTCATCTTTCTCCCGCGGAACAGCTGGTAGTTTCGAACTGCTGATCTTGCGGTTTGCAGCCTGGTTCATAACCACTAAGCTAACAGAGCTCCTTTTTCACTAGTATTATTTCCAAGGTGCCTCTGCGTGAACTTGAACGTTCCACTTTTCTTTTAGTTAGCAGAGTGTTTTGACTATTTGCACCACCAGGAACCCCCATCCCCCCTTTCCAGAAAGTGGAGCTTAGTTTCCAGTTCCACCACCGTATCTGTGAGTATGTGCAGGCTTAAGTGATTACTGTCCAGGTAATAGAATACGGAAAGGGGAAGCGGTACTTTTAGAGTGGAGAAATGGTAAAAAAAAAAAAAAAAACACACTACTGTGACCCAGTAATCAAGGTTAACATCAGGCAAACCCAAATTGAAGAACATTCTACAAAATAACTGGCCAGAAATCATCAAAACTCTCATTTTATCAAGAATAAGGAAAGTTTGAGAAATTGTCACAACCAAGAGAAGCCTAAGGAGGCATGGTAAGTTGGATTGGATCCAGGAGCAGAAAAAGGATATTAGTAATCTAGTGAAGTCAGAATGATGTTGGAAATTTAGTTAATGGCAATGGGATCATGTTGGGTTTCTAGTTCTGACGAATGAGCCAGGGTTATGGAAAATATTAGCAACAGAGAGAACTGGATAAGAGATAACATGAGCTCTCTCTCTCCGATCTCAGCAACATGTGCCAAACTAAAATTATTCCAAAGTAAAGAGTTGAGTTGTTTAAAAACTCACCTTGCCCTACTAATCCATGCTGCTTCAGAATTGAAGTGGTGCCTTTAAAATATTTTCTAACTCAACGTAAGTTTATGAAAATACATGGTGGTTGCTGGGGAAAGGATGTTAAAAGGATTACTAGAAGTTTCACAAAGTTACCCAGGAACTCACTGCTATGGACGTGGAAAAATAGCATAGCCTGAAATTTTACAGCCCTTTACATCTGCTAATAAGTGTTCAAAAGAGACCTGAATATACAAATCACTGCACTTTTTACTTGATTCCTCTTCCAGCTCCATTTCTTCCTTTAAAAAGGTAAAGAATAACAAAGTGTGTACAGGGTGAGTAATCAGATAGCTTGTCTTAAACTCAGCTCATCCCCTGCCTAACCAGGTGAAGTTAGGCAATTTAGTTAATTCCTCAAAGCCTCAGCTTCTCCCTTGGTAGAATAGAGATAATAATACCTATTGCAAAGATCTGTTGTAGGAGTTACATAAGTAGATCTATGTTAAAGCATGAGGGATTTCATTGCTGACATCAGATGGATCTTGGCTGAAAACAGAGAATACCAGAAGGAGGTTTGCCAGTGACTTATTTACTATACAAACACTTTCAACTGTATAGGTCATGACAAGCTATAGATAACATTGTGAAGAATGAGCATTCCAGAGTCCTTAGCTGTGCTTATGAGGAAACTGTACATAGACCAAGAGGCAATCATTTGAATAAAACAAGGTTACTTTGAATGGTTTAAAATCAGGGAAGGTGTTCACCAGGGTTGTAGTCTTTCACCGTACTTATTCCATCTGTATGTAGAGCAAATAATCCAAGAAGCTGGATTGCATGAAGAAAAATGTGGCATCAGGTTTGGAGGACTCATTAACAACTTGTGACATGCAGATGATGCAGTCTAGCTTGTTGAAAATGAAGAGGACTTAAAGTACTTCTTGATGAAGCTCAAAGACCATAGCCTTCAATATAGGTGGCACCTCAATGTAAACAAAACTAAAATGATAAGTGGAGAAAAGATTGAAGTTGTCGAAGATTTCATTTTGCTTGGATCCACCATCAATGCTCATGGAAAAAGCCGTCAAGAAATCAAGTGATGTATTTGCATTAGGCAAACCTGCTACACAAGACCTCTTTAAAATATTCAAGAGCAAAGAAGTCAGTTTGAGGACAAAAGTGAGCCTGACCCAACCCAGAGTATTTCAATAACCTCATATGCATGTGAAAGTTGGACAATGAATACGGACCATCATAGAATTGATGTACTTGACTTATTATGCAGGAGAATAATATTAAAAGTGTCATTGCCTGCCAGAAGAACAAACAAACCTGTGCTAGAAGTACAACCAGAACACTCCTTAGGAGCCAAGATGACCAGACTTCGTCTCTCATACTTTGGGCATATTATCAGGAGAGACCAGTTCCTGGGGAAGGACATCATGCTTGATAAAGCGGAGGGTAAGAGAAAAACTGAGAGACCCCCAACAAGAGGGACTGACACAGTGGCTTAAGTGTAACAACAATTGTAAGGTTGGCACAGGACAGGGCAGTGTTTCGTTCTGTTGTGCATAAGGTGGCAATGAGTCAGAACTGACTCAACAGCCCCCAACAACAATAAATTTTAATATGTACTCTCCATTTTAATTAGTCCAATATAGTTGTCTGTTTTGAAGCTTTCTATTTGACTCAGACATTATTCAAAAGTGTACTGTTTAGTTTCCAAGTATTTGAATATTTTCTATTTTATTGACTTCAGATTTGAATCAATTATGGTCAGAGAACAGTTTCTGTATAGTTTTTGCTGTTTGACATTTGTTGCAGTTTGTTATTGGCTTGAGAAGTCCTGGTGGTGCAATTATTAAAGCATTCAACTGCTAACCAAAAGGTTGGTATTTCAAAGCCACCAGCAAATTACTCCCACATTTTCAGTTGTGTCATATGCATGTGAAAATTGAATAAGGAAGACCCTAGTAGAAGAGTTGACGCATTTGAATTATGATACTGTAGAAGAATATTAAAAGTACCATAGGTTGCTAGAAAAACAAATCTATGTTGGAAAAACTATCACCAGAATGCTCCTTAGAAGCCAGGATGCTAAGACTTTGTCTCTTATAATTTGGACATATTATTAGGAGGGACCAGTCCCTGTAAGAGGACATCATGGCTTGGTAAAGTGGAGGGTCAGCAAAAAGAGGAAGCCCAGATCCCCAATGAGATGGATCAACACAGTGGCAGTAACAATGGGCTCAAGCATAACAACAATCGTGAGGTTGGCACAGGACCAGGCAGTGTTTTGTTCTGTTGTGCATAAGGTTGCAATGAATCAGAACTGACTCAACAGTACCTAACAACAACAAAAATACATTTAATATGTACTCTCATTTTAATTAACTCATTATCATTGTTGGTTTGATTTGAGACTTTCTATTTATTAAAAAATGTGTTGTTTAATTTCCAAGTGTTTGGAGATTTTCATCATATTTTATTGGTTGGTGTGAACCACATGGTTCACACGCACCAGCTGCTCTTAGGAAATCCTATACAGAGTCGCTATGAGTCGGAACCAACTCAGTGGCACTTAACAACAACAGTTTGAATCAGTTGTGATCAGAGAACAGTTTCTGTATAGTTTTTGCTGTTTGACATTTGTTGACGTTTGTTATTGATCTGAGAAGCCCTGGTGGAACAGTGGTTAAATACTCTAAAGTTGACAAAAATGTTGGTATTTCAAACCCACCAGCAAACTACTCCCGTATTTGCAGTTGCATCATATGCATGTAAAAGTTGGACAATGAATAGGGAAGACTCCAGAAGAATTGATGCATTTGAATTATGGTGTTAAAGAAGAGTATTAAAAGTGCCATGGATTGCCAGAAGAATAAATCTGTGTTGAAAAAAACATAACCAGAGTGCTCTTTAGAAGCCAGGATGGTGAGACTTA
>NW_006409500.1:41548-52020 GCF_000296735.1 Chrysochloris asiatica | reverse complement strand
CTAATTAAAACTGCAAATTAGTCACATTTGCCAGGGTCCCTGAGGTATATGGTTATGTTGATTACCTTAAGGTATGCCGGGATGTAAAGGGGGGGGGGGGTCATAAGCAGATATAATAAACACCATTTGCGGGGGACCATAAGCAGATATAATAAACACCACTGGGGGGGGGGGCGGGAACCATAAGTAGATACAATAAACACCACTGGTGGAGCTTGTGTCTGTTTCTCTCTCTCCCGAGGCCGTGGGAACTAGGCCTGTGATGTTTTCTTTCACCCTAGATAACTCACTTGTGTCTATTTTATCTCCTCTGCCGTCCTGGGAGCTATGCTGAGATTTAGAAATTCTGAATTTTCAAATAACTCTATTGTTTCACACTGAGCCCCTGGGACACAGAATCAAGGAGGACACTGGATTTCCCCAGTCTCTGAAGCTTCCCTTTGCATCAGGAATAAATAGGCCGATCCTCTCTTGGTAGCATCAGGGTGTGATTTCCTTCTGCCCTCAGGGACCCCCTCCTAGGAGGCAGGCAGGAAAGTGGTGGAGTTCCAAATGTACTGGGAGACTGTCAGGTCTGAATACATCGAGGAGGAGGAGGAGGAGTTCCCCAGGGCCAGAGGGGCCACCCCATACTTAATGAGTAGGATAGTGTCAGTTTGCTGTACTGTGGTGGCTTGTATGTTGCTGCAATGCTTCAAACAATGCCACTAGTATTTTAAATATCAGCAGGGTCACTCATGGTGGACAGGTTTTAGCTGAGCTTCCAGATGAAGACAGACAGGAAGAAGGAGAGATAGACTACTTCTGAATATTTTGTCACTGTAAACCTTATGAAAAACAATGGAACACTGTCAGCACAAGAACACTGAACTTTGTAAGCACAGTCATGATGCTGGGGTTGGTGCAGGACTGGGCAGTGTTTCCTTCTGTTGTGCATGAGGTCGCTGTGAATTGGTGCAGACGCAACGGCACCCAACAACAACAACAACAACAAAATATATGTCAGCTTGATTGTACCATGATTGTCAGTGATTTTGCAGTTATGTGACAATTCTCCCATGATGTGACCTGATGTGATAAATCAATGAAAGGGCTAAGGGTAGGATTTTGTTGTTGTTGTTATTAAGTGCCATTGAATTGGTTCTGACTCATATTGACCCTGTTTAGGGTTTCTGGTGGGTTTGAATAGCCGATCTTGTGAATCACAGTCTAGTGCTTATTCTATCGCACATTAGGGTGGTGGTGACTGTGTGCCGTGGAGTCGGTTCTGACTCATAGTGACCCTGTACAGGGGTTCCGAGGCTATAAATCTTTACGGAAGCAGAATGCCTCATCTTTCTCCCGCAGAACAGCTGGTAGTTTCGAACTGCTGACCTTGCGGTTCACAGCCTGATTGGTAACCACTATGCTAGGGTAGGATGTTGTTAAGTGCTCAGTTTTGACTCATAGTGACCCTGTATAGTGTTTCCAAAGAGTGACTGGTGAGCTTGAACTGCCAACCTTGAGGTTCAAACTGACTCTGCAGTCCAGTTCATTAACCCACAGTGTCACACCAGGATTCCTTAATCCCTTAATCCCATCACATCCCTGATCTGATCTAAGGGCGTTTCCCAAGGATTTGAAAGAAAGAGAAGGGATTCAAAGGGGGGTGGGGCGACTCATTGTCACCAAGAAAAAGCTGTGAGTGAGTGAGTGAGCAGAGTGTGTACTTTGAACCTGGGGTCCCTGTGCTGGGAAGCTCCTAGATCCAGTGGGAGATTGATGCCAAGACACATGAAGAGCTCTGAGGAATACCGGGCTTATAGATGCTTAAAGGAAACAAGGAGCCTTCTCCAGAGCCTGAATTCGGACTTCTAGGCTCTTTGTTGTTGTTGTTGTTGTAATGTGCCGTGGAGTCAGTTCCGACTCATAGCGACCTTGTACAGGGTTTCTGAGGCTGTAAATCTTTACGGGAGCAGAACACCTCATCTTTCTCCCGCGGAACAGCTGGTAGTTTCAAACTGCTGACCTTAAGGTTCACAACCTGATTTGTAACCACTATGCTACCAGAGCTTCTTTAAATGGAATAAATTTTTTTGTTTGTTTGTTTAAGCCGTCCACTTGTGGTGTTCCTGCTAAGGGCCATGGAATTAGGTATGACTTCTTGTGGAACTAGGTATAGGGCTTCCGAAACCGTACATTTTTACAGGAGCAGAAAGCCAGCACCAGAAAACTCAGCCAGCTACGCTACTCTTTTGCTCAACCAGTGCACTGAAGAATTTCTGGCCGACCTCTGTTTAGCTGAATAATAGCTGATGTGTGGTCAGGCCAGATCCCTCCCCTGATGAAACCGAAGCCACTCATCTAAGTGGAAGTGCTGGCTAGGAGAGACTGGCAAATGCCAAGGCAGGGCTGAGTGTGCCCTGGAACAACACGATGGGACTGTGAAACTCTGTAAACTCAACCTGCTCCATAGGGTTTTCATGACCTTTCCCATGCAGAGCACCAGGCCTTTCTTCCGAGGTGCCAGTGGGTGGGTTGGAAGTGCCCAGCTTTAGGTTAGTAGTCAAGTATTTAACTATTCGAGCCATCCAGTGACTTGTTTGGAGTAATGCTATTAGCTGTTGAGTTCATTCTTACTCATGGTGACTTCATGTGTGTAAGCTACAACTGCTCTGGAGGGTTTTCAGGGCTGTGATGAGTGGGCCTATCTCCTAAGGCTCTTATGGACCTAGTCATTGAGTGCTTAAACTTTTGATAAAACCCTGTCTTTCTAAGGACCCCCAGCTGCCGTCCTCGGAAGTTCTCTGACCCAGAGACATTCCTTCTACTTTGCTGCAGAAAGAACATCTAGACTCATCTAAGCCCTGCTGTCTCCTCTTCCTCAGGCACATCCTTGCTCTCCTGCTACCGACCACTACAGTGGAGGGGGTGAGACCCCATGGGTGTCTTTGTTGGTGGGAAATAATTCGGCGAATGAATTCACGGAGACTCTTTTTCCATCCAAAGACGTCTCTCTTTATTGCTCTAAGACCACAGTTTTTATATCGTTTTACTACTTACATAAGTGTTTAATCAATGCTAGTTTCAGAAAATCAGTAATTATTTTCTTTACAACAATAGTCAGGGGATGTGCGTAATCACAGTTTCTTTGAAATATATCAGAAACTTTTAGTTCTATAGTTAAACATCTACATTTAATGATTCTTCTACCATATTCTGTTAAGACTACTTATGCTTCACTAGCTGCAATAATTGCTTTATTGTGAGGGAAAGGAAAGGACGTAAGTGTGATCACCACATTCTTTTTATTATCTGATTTCAATATATACCATCATAATGTTTCAAGTTAATCATATGTTCCTATGTGATCTTTTCTTATATCCTGTTTTTCTAACTCCTAGTGTTCTATTATCTTCAGTATTGTGTGTGAATGTTAAGTTAACAATTTATTTCAAACAGGTGAATGCATTGTGGCCAAAATGCTCTGTCAAACATGACCTAAATGTGAATTCTACACAGCTAATTGTAACCTCTATTCTTCTGCCAACTTCTCAGAGCACAACGACTTTATTAAAACAGGGGTCGGGTATGATTATTAAAACAACATCACTTAGGGGTCTGCTATGGAAGCACAAGAAAAGCACACAAATATATAATAAAGCAAGAAATTTAAAGGCTGACTATAAATCTAGCTGGAACAACTCCGAGGGGCTTGCTCCCCTTTGAAGCCAATGCCTCCAATCCGGCGACCTTTGTCACGCAGATTCCTTCAGAGTGGGCGTGACACTCTCCTTCCCTTCTGGTGGCTCTCTGGAAGTCCTCCTTCTATGGGACACCGTCCCTGCATATGACTGTCAATGTGTCTGCCCTAGTAAACAACCTGTTGAGCAACACTGCTAGCTCATGATCATATGTTTTTCCTTGAGCACCTTGGAATGAATTCAAACTCACTACAAGCAGGTACAGGTGGGATCACAGGCAACGATGGGGTGGAGTGGGGGAAGCATCTTTAAGAATGGGGGCAAGGTCCAGACTGCAGAGGGGATTGTTGAATGTCTTGCTTACTGGAATCAGCACAAACTATGTGTCTCCCAAAGACTTGGCAACTGAGGCATCAATGGGTTTTGCTCAGCTCAATGCTGGCGGCGTGTCATCTTGGGCACAAGATCTACTCTATGGTCCCATCTGCATCTTCTGGCCCTGCTTTGAGCTTTCTTATCTGGAGTCTTCTGGCTCCAGAGGACATATGTGATAAGGTTGAAGGTTCATGGCATCGAGTCCAAGTGTCCCTGTTTGCCCGTCTCCAGGGTTTATACCAGGTAAGGACTCTGCCTTACCCAAGGTGAGAACAGAGAGAGGGGATGTGGCAGGGAAGGGATCTAAGTCATTCCATATTGCGAGTCCCCATTCCTGCATGTCCCCATCCCTCTCTGTGTCTGCATCTTTCTTGTAGTTCAGTCTTGGTCTCTCATTTTTCTGCAGCTGAAGATGCACAGCCAGACCACCATCCTGTGGGAGCCTCCTTGGAGCCTGGCAACACAGAGATTCTAAGCTATCAGACCGAGTGGGTGGCATTGTTCTGTAATAAAGTGATGTTAGAACACACGACTCAGGGTGTGGTCAGGGTAAAGCTCTTCTTTCTAGATTTCTTAGATTCAAAAGGCTGGATAATTATCAAAGAGAAACTGTCCTTGACTTTGTGTGGAAGACAAACCCCTAGTTGGTGAAATCAGCGATGGAGGTAGGGGCATGGGGTTCTGACTCTCATCTGTGCCCAATACCTCATTCAGGAACCCGACAGCTTCCACCCAGTTTTCCAAGGGATTTTGTTTTGTTTTCTCCTAAATAAGGAAATAAGATGCCTACCTAGTCTCCTCACTCTATCCCCCTCCACCCTGTGAGAATAAGGGTCTCCTAATACTCACGTTTCAGAGCCATATGGATTCTGTAAAGACCACAGCAGAGTCATTCAGTCTGATCATCATCAGTAGGAAGGTCAGAGTCCCAAGGGAGGACATCCCACAGGCTGTCAGAAGTTAGACCCCCAGATGTAGACAGGTGTCCCAGGTGCCTTCTGCCTGCAGCTCCTCCGTTGGCCTGAATATTCTGCGTCCTCCTTGAACTATTGGTTCTTCTGACAACATGTAAGAAAGGTGTGGGGCTGGAGAGAGAAAGATCCTCTCTGAGGAACCCAGTCCCGTGTGGTTCCTGCACTTGCTGCTGTTTGATGGGGGGTGAAGAGACATTGGCATTGTGGTGGGCCACAGGAATCTCTCTCGCTAAAGATAGGGTGTTTTTAGTTCCGAGTCCCCATCTGTCTCAATTACTCCCTGGAAGCTCACATTTCTAGTAATTCTTTTGATGGTCAATGCCTGTGATTACATCATCTTTTTATCTCACGTGACCTCGTGAATTATTAAATGTTAACTGGTAGGTTTGGGGATATATGCTTATGAGAACAGGAATTAACATCAGAACCTGATCTTGGTTTGGTCCTCTGATAATGAGGACTATCCAGAGATTTATTTAGTCTTGGTGTTGTGGGGAAGGGGGAACCCTTGCCCCTTAACATCAGACTACTGGGGCTCTTGCCTTCCCTGGGCTCAGTCCCCCAGAGATTCTGAGCCTCCTACTGTGTTCCCCAGTACACCCAGCCTCTGGGCTCTAGTAGGCTGTGGTCTATCCTCGTGTCTCTCCTCCTTGCCTCCCTCTCTACTCTCCCATTTCTCAGAATTTCCACCTCTCTTCAGAATCCGGTCTTTCCTGACTCCCCTGTGCCCAGTGTCTTCCCACTCTGCCCTCCTCCCTGCCTCTGTATACGTCTCTCTTCCCTTCCGCTGGCCTTGTCTCTCCTAGTCCATGCCTTGTCACCTGTCTGTCCTCCATTCCCTGCCCTCTCCAGCCCTCAGTTGTCCTGGGTGTCTCTCAGTATTTATTTCTCTGATCCCTACTCTTTCTCTCTATCACCCCTCCAGCTGTTTCCCACCCTCCCCTGTCCCTGGTACCCAAACTGTCTTCTGGCCTCTCCTCATCTCTTTTCCTGTCTAGTCTGCCTTTGTCCCTCTGTGTCTCGCCCAGCATTTACTCATGTCTTCAGAAAAGCGCACCTTCCCTTCCTGTCTCTCTTCCTTTGGCACAATCCCTTTTCCACCACCCCCTCCCAGATACTTCCCCAGACTCTGCACATCCAGGGTGGAGAGAGGGCCCCTAGCTCAGATCTTGTCTCCCTTCTGTCTGCTTAACAGCTCAAAGCCTGGTCCAGAGGAATGACGACCAGCAGCTACAGGCTGGGTAAGTGGGACCCCACTGTGACCTTCAGTGCTCAGACCCTCCCCTTCCTGCACACTCAGCCCTACACCCTCCCACACTAAAGCCAGCACCTGCCCAAAAGCTTGCAGCCCTGCTCCTGAGTCTCCTATCCCACCTCTCCTGGTGGTGCCTCCGTTCTCCTTCTTCCCCTGCAGCCTCTCCCCTTTCTCCCCACACCTCTTCATCTCTTCCTGCTGCTTCTTCCTCCATCCCATGTCCTATCCTCTCTCCCTCCTTCTCTGCCTCCTCCTATGAAGTCTCTTCTCTTCCAGTTTCTCCCTGACTTCTATCTTCTGTCTCCTCCTTGTTGTTTCCACTCCCTTCTCCTTCTCAGACTCCTTCCCATGTGTCTGCCCATCTCATGCTTTGTCAAGAACCACAGTTAAATTCTATCTCTCTCATCTTCTGATTCACAAGACCAACCTGCAGAATGGCGATCGACTATTTATTGAGGAAAAAGAGCTCCAAACCAGCCTAGCTGCAGACTGCTCATTCTTCCCATCCTACAAGTCCAACCATCTCTCTCCCCTGTGTCCCCTCCAAACATCAATTCTTCAGCCTTCTTGTGTAGATGAGGTGATTGAAAATACCACAGCTTGGGTCAGACCTCATTTGTTGCTGGTTTGCCCAATGCAGTATTTAATTTCTTGACGGCTGCTTCCATGGGCAGATTGTGGATCCCAGGACAATGAAATCCTTGACAACTTCCATCATTTCTCCATTTTTTCATACTTTTTTGGTCCCGTTCTCAATATGTTTTCCCCTGATAGCTTCCAGCATGACAGCGACACACAAGTCACCACAGAACAACACACATTAGCAAATAAGTTCTGCATCTTAGCCAGAACCAAATCCAACCTCAGAGCTTCTCTCTCTATTTCGCAGACCTTGTCCCTCTCAGCCTCATCCTCACTTCTCTTTCTCCCACATAGCTGCTGTTGGTATCCTCACCATTTTGTGGACAGGTACAGGTATAAACACAGGTGAGAACCATGGGGAGAGAAGACACATTTAGCAAGGAGGTGGGGGAAGAGGTGCACATGGGACCACTATATGGGTACTGTCTTAGTTTCTTGGAACCAACACCAACTCTGTATCTCCCAGCTGATCCCACTAACTCAGGACTGTGGGCATGCCGACCAGCGCCCAGGTGCGGGAACGAGATCTACAACCCTTTGGAACAGTGCTGTGATTATGGGGTCCTCAGACCCCTAAACCAGACCCGTCTCTGTGGCCCCAGCTGTACCTTCTGGCCCTGCTTTGAGCTCTGCTGTCCAGATTCCTATGGCCCCCAGAAGATGTATGTTGTGAGGCTGAAGGTTCGGGGAGCAAAGTCCCAGTGTCTCAGTTCACCTATCTCTAGGTTCTGCGCCAAGTAAAGACTCTGCCAAACTCAAGGTGAGAACAGGAAGAGAAAGGGGTGGTGATGGGGTATGAGGTGAGGGCTGGATGCCAGTTCCCTCTAGTATGGGGACCTCAAGCTCTGAATGTCCCCGTTCCTCTCCATGTCTGCTTCTCTCCAGTTGCTCAAGCTTAGTCTCTCTCATTTTCTGCAGCTGGAACTGGACAGCCAGGTCACCTGCTGATGGAACCTTTCTGGAGTTTGGAACACTGAGATGTTAAGATATTTGGAGGAATGCATGGCATAGTTCTGTAACAAAATATTAATAAAACACATTCTAGACAATAGTGAGGTTAAATGTGTTCCTTCTAGATTTCCTTTTGGTGACTTACTGTATATAATTATTTTTTTAAATAGTGTTTTCTCTACTTTTGTGGGGCCTACAAGCATTTAATCAGTGAATTCAGTGGTGGAGATTAGGGTGCAGACCCCTGACTCTCACCCATGCCTGCCGCCTCAGGATCTACAGCTTCCAAGCAATTGTCTGTGATTTGTTTGTTTTCTGGGAAGGGTCTGGCCCTTCAGACCATGGACCATGGACCTGGACCATGCCTGGTCCTCCATCTGCCTGTTCTCAGGGAAAAAGAGGACTGAAGGTCTTAAAGAAATTGCATGGCATTTGTCCCTACTACCTTGAGGTGACCTCTAAATCTGAGTACTAAAGGATTTGGTTGACCTTTGTCTCAGGTACCTGGAAGGTAAATTCTAAATCTTAGATTCTTCTGAGTTAGAGTATCTTTTGTTATTCAAGTTGGGCCCCTCCAACCACATCTGTGAGTAGGTGCTAAATCCCTGATAGTATCTGGTAGTTTCTGAATCTATAAAGCTTCATCTGGTGATTTTGAACCACGGAACTTTGCAGCCTGGTGTTTTATTCTATAGTGCCAGCCACACTGGGACTCCAAGGTTGGCCCTCTGTAATAAAGATATGTTTGTTTTTCTGCTATGTTGTTGTTGTTGTTGTTGTTATGTGCCGTGGAGTTGGCTCCAACTCATAGCAACCCCCATACAGGGTTTCCGAGGCTGTAAATCTTTATAGGAGCAGAAAGCCTACTCTTTCTCCCATGGAACAGCTAGTAGTTTAGAACTGCTGACCTTAAGGTTTGCAGCCCGATTCATAACCACTACGCTACCAAAGCTCCATCTCCATTGCTATACTATGCTGAATTTTTTTTTTTAAACTCACTTCCTAATACACACATAATTCCACTGCCCAAACCCCACCACTTTAAGTAAAATTTGACTTTAGTTAGTCTAGCATAGTGGTTACAAGTCGGGCTGCTAACCTCAAGGTCAGCAGTTAAAAACTACCAGCCATTCCATGGGAGAGAGATGAGGCTTTTTGCTCCTATAAAGATTTACAGCCTCAGAAACCCCATACAGGCTCGATATGAGTCAGAACCCACTCCATGGCGCACAACCAGCCACCACCACAGGACAGAATAGAACCGTCCCCCAAACATTCCAAGATTGTAATCTTTATGGAAGCCAGCTGGTGGGTGGAAACCACAGATCTAACCTTTTGCTTAGCAGCAATGCATTTTACAACTGTGCCTCCAGGGCTCCCATGAATGTACTAGGATGTATATAATCAATATATAATGGATGTATGTTTCACAAACCTTTTAATGGCATTGACAATATTCACAATATCATGTGAAAAGAGGAAAAATTTAGAAAACAAAGCTCACTCTCTATGTGTATCTCTCTCTATATATAGATATCTAGATATAGATATACATACCATAAACTGAGTTTTCCAAAATGTGATGTGGTCACACCAATTCAGTTTTTATCCTATGGGACTCAAGGGATAGGTGTCACTTGAGTAACAGTGCCTTGAAATCATAGCTAATGTCCCATCTTTTATCCACTGGAAATCACCTCTCTACCTCAAGATTTGCCTCATCAGAACTTCTCAGATCCATGGAATCAACTAAATATGTTCTTTTCTGATTGATTTCTTTCACTTAACAAACCTATTCCCGATTCATCCATGTTAATAATGTATTAGTCTTTCAATCTTTTTTTATTTTATTTATTTTTATATATGTAATAAAATATATACCATTTCAACAATTTTTATATGTTGAACCCAGCTCTTGTCTGGTGTGTAGTGGTTACGAGTTGGGCTACTAACCTCAAGGTCAGCAGTTCGAAATCATATAAGGCTTTCTGCTCCTGTAAATATTTACAGCCACGGAAACCCTTTACAGGGTCGCTATGAGTCAGAACCACGGCACACCACCACCACCACCAATATCACACATTTGAGGAATTCCACCTCACAATTGTTACATTTGCGCCCAATTCTGCTGCCACTGCGTCAGTCTATCTCCTTGGGTGTCTTCCTCTATTTCTCTTATGTTCCATTTTACCAAGCATGATGTCCTTCTTCAGGGACTGGTTCCTCCCAATATGCATGTCTGAAGTATGAGAGATGAAATCTTGCCATCATGGCTTCTAAGGAGCATTTTGGCTGTAACTTCCTTCCAACACAGATTTGTATGTTCTTCTGGCAGTCCATGGTACTTTTAATATTCTCCTCCAACACCATAACTCAAATACACTGTTTCTTCTATTGTTGTTGTTGTCAGGTGCCATCGAGTCGGAACCGACCATAGTGACCCCATGCACAGCAGAACGAAACAATGTCCGATCCTGGGCCAACCTCACTACCACTGCCACACTTGACACCATTAATGATGCCACCTGGCTGATCCATCTCATTGGGGGTCTTCCTCTTTTTCTCTGACCCTCCACCTTACCCAGCATGACA
>NW_006409500.1:8166-10386 GCF_000296735.1 Chrysochloris asiatica | reverse complement strand
GTTGGTGGTTCAAACTCACAAGCCACTCCTCGGAAACCCTATACAGGGGTCGCTATGAGTTAGAGCCAACTCAGCAGCACTTAACAACAACAATAATATAGGGTTTCCAAGGAGCAATTGGTGTGTTTGAACTGCCAACCAGTGCTTACCTTATAGCATCATACCAGAACTCCCATAGTTCACAGGAAATGCACAGTTACCTGCTCAGCTGATAACTAACAATGGTGGTTTCAATCCACCCAGAAGTTTCTAGAGGTGCGGGGTGCAGGCTGGAAATCTACTTCTGGACAATTAGCCACTGTAAGCCGTATGGAGCACAAGTCTACTCTGATACACACAAGAGCTCACCATGACTAGGAACCCACTCTCTTAGAAAGGAGATCATTGATGGATGCGGAGTGTTTTTTTACCTGTCTGTCATCAGCCTTTGGAGTCCTGGTGTGGTACTGTGGACTAATGCGTCAGGCTGTAAAGTTGTATGAACTACAAGGTCGGTGGTTCAAGCTCACCATCTGCTCCTTGGAAACCCTATACAGGGTTGCTATGGGTCAGAATCTACTTGATGGCACTTAATAACAATAATAATCAGCCTTTTGTCCCATCCCCAGAGAGACAAGCCACAAGCAGGCCACCCTGTTAGTATCAGGGTTAGTGAGGAGTTTTAGAAATCTGCATTTCATTGTTTGAACAGATAAAAACTAGAGATCGCAGGTGACTGGCCAAATGAAAAACCCATTCCCAGATGGTGCAAAATCTAATTCCTGTGACCTCTTTATTCCATGTGTTTAAATTAAACTTTTTATTTTGAGATAGTATAGATGGCACTATAGGGTAATCACTGGACAGCTAATCTCGAGGTCAGTGATTCAAACCCTACCCGCAGCTCCTCAGGAGAAAGACAAAGTGTTCTCCTCCCTTAAAGGTTTACAGCTTCAGAAACCCTGTACAGGGTCACTAGGAGTTGGGATCCACATGATGGAGTGGGTTTTGGATTTGCTTTGTCGTGTGAAGGAGGCAGTATTAGCGTGTCTTGAGTCAGTCTCTTCTGAGGTATAAAGAAGAGGATAGAAGAAGAGATGCCACGCCGCAGGGAGATTGCCAAGGAGCCCAGGAGTGCGGGGGCTATAGACGCTTAAGAGACACAAGGGCCTTCCTTCAGAGCCAACAGACAGATAGAGAAAATGCCTTCCCCGAGAGATGGTGTTCTGAATCCGGACTTCTAGCCTCCGAAACGGAGTCCTGCTGAGGTGCTGAAGGATAAGCACTGGACCGCGAACCCCAAGGCTGGTGATTCAAGCGCACCAGCTGCTCCTCGGAAACCCTATACAGGTTCACTGTGAGTCGGAAGGGACCCAACAGCATTTAACAACAACATTCGAAATACTTTCTTACTGACTGAGGGAACAGCAACAGGGAACCCCAAGAAGAAGGTCTCTATTACGATCCTGAGTCCTAAATGGGTTTGGTGACTTGGTTTTTTTGTTTTTAAGGAATTAGGGCCAGTGTAAGGATTCCACTTTTTGTGGCTTGAAATTCCCGATGTCGCCACTGGAGGGAGCCCGCAGGCTTTCTTATCAGGTTGCCCAGGTGCGGGAACGGAGTGTAATGGGCTACCTATAGACGGAAGGGCGAGGCAGGATTCGAACCCAGGGCTGGCGTCCTCAAAACTTCATCACTGACAAATCGTTGTCGCCAGTGTGAGACGAGGCACCTGACCAGGAGGCCAGCAACATCTCCTGGGGAGGGGGCAGTGGGGACAGGCTTCTCTATCGCCCTGGCTGATGTCCGGGTCCACCTTCACTCCACTCTTTCTTGGAGACAACAGGCTCAGTGCCTGGTCCAATTCCAACCATCCCAGAAAACGTCTGGGAACGAGAGCTGAACCCCTTTTTGGATGATGTGAGCGGGCAGTTGAAGTGAGTGGTTCTTTGGGAAAGAAAAAACAAGCTTGGGCCTGAGCTCATTTGGAGAAATAGAAATTACATCATTCTATAATGAGGCACTGTACGATAAGCACTAGGCTTTTAATTGCAAGGTCGGCAGTTCAAACCCACCAGCCTCCATTCAGAAACCCTATACAGGGTCGCTATGAATGGGAATCAATTCAAGTGTTCTTAGCAACAACAAAAACATAGCTCTCACACTGTCATAACAGAAAACCTTCGCTTTATGAAAAACAACTCGATGACACCTAACACTATTGCTTAAAGGAAGTTGAAG
>NW_006409500.1:5893-7099 GCF_000296735.1 Chrysochloris asiatica | reverse complement strand
TTCAATAGTGAGTAATTGTTATCATAACTAATTGCGATTGTGGCAACTGCAAAGGTGGAAGTTTTGTAGCAAAAAGGGTGGTCGATCTTACAGTTCCAGAGCGGAGGACCTTGGGACCATCAAGGGAGAAGAATAGGAGTGGAGAGGCAACAATGCCAGAGATGGAGGCAGAAATGATGACATGGAGAGACAGAACAGCTAAGGACCCTAGACTCATGGAGGAAGAGGGGATATGTGCTGGCAGCTGGGGGGCAGCCTTGCAGGTGTTCCCTTTGCCTCTCTGAATGATTGTATATTCCTGAGTATTTTGGTGCACATCAAAACAAAACAAAACAAACAAACAGAGAGAATGAAAGCAAATACTTTTGAATGATGAAGCATGCTGAGGATTGTTGTAATTATTGTAATGAAATGGATATGATAGGATGTGTGTAAAACTGATGTCCCCCTATGTAAACTATCTCCCAATTCACAATAAAAACTTTACAAAAAAAATGTAAAAACCTTCCCTAAAAAAAAAAAAAAAAAGATTACATCTTTGGGAGCTCTCTGAAGCCATTCTAGTCTGCCCTACAGGCTCACCATGTGTTATTAAGCAAAAACATCAAAATATGAAACCAATGTTTCTTGATAGATTCTCTATTTAGAAGTCTATACACTTTGGAAGGTGGTGTTTCAAGTTCTCTAACTTTTCCCTGAAGAACTCTGTGCTGTTTAGTTTACACCACATCAAAATGACAGCTTTGACAGCCTCCAGGAACTCAAATCATGTTCCTTTTCAATGGTCTTTGAGTTTAGGGAGCCAAAAGAAGTCTGAAGACACAAAATAAGGGCTTCAGGGTGGGTGGAGTAAGGTTTCCTAACTAAACTCTCAGAGGACATCATTGCTACCCTTAAAGAACAAGCAGGTACCTTGTCATGATGGAAAAAAATGTTCTCAGCAAAACTTGCCTGGCCTTTTCCTCACCAATAAAGTTTTCAATTTTCTTCAAACTTCTTTATAATAAGCCCCTGTGATCATCCAGTGTCCTTTGAGAAAAATCTATCAAGATATCATGTTGGCTGTGGGCCCACATATGGTTGGGATGCAGACCGTCCAAACCATAGGCTCTGAGGATCAGACTTTAGCCACCTAGCAGACATAGCAAACTGTCCCTCATCTGATTATTCAGTAATGCTTGTTAGTAATCGCATACATGAGCCCTG
>NW_006409500.1:2943-3443 GCF_000296735.1 Chrysochloris asiatica | reverse complement strand
AAAAAAATGGTTTAGTCGGAACCATGAGGCACGAATGCACCACTGTCTTCACTTCTTCATCTTTGTCCTTGAAGGGCTGCTTTCAGGGGACCAAAAAGGTGAAAATTCAATGGGACAAGATCAGGACTTATAGGGAGGATGCTTAAACACATCATAACAAAATGTTAGCAGTGTCAACAGTGTGCTGATGTGTATTGTCATGCAAGATGACAATGCCTTTGGATAGCAGTCCTCTGCATTTAGCCTGAAGTTTAAGCTACAGCTCTTCAGTGAGCATCTCACTGTAACAAGCACTTTTGGCGGTTGAACCTTTTTCCTGATAGTGTTCCGATACTGGCCCTTGAGAATCCCAGAAAACAGTATCAATTTTTTCCAGCTGACAGTTGACTTCTTTTTTTCTTCTTAAATGATTTATTGTGAATTATGTGATAGTTTACATGGGAGAACATTAGTTTTACATTCATTCTATCGTATATCCTCTCATTGCCATGGTTACAATC
>NW_006409500.1:0-658 GCF_000296735.1 Chrysochloris asiatica | reverse complement strand
TGTGGCACTGTAAGATAAGCACTGGACCCCAAGGTCGGTTTGAACCACAAGGTGGCGTTCAAACTCAGCAGCCTCAGCTCGGAAACCCTATACAGGATTGCTATGAGTTGGAACCAACTCCACGGAACTTAATCAACAACAACAGTCAAGTATGTGTTGTGGGCTAAACATTGGACTGCTAACTTAAAGATGGGCTGTTCTCATAGTGACCTTGTATGGAGTTTCCAAGGCTACAATTTTTTGTTGTTTTTATTGTGAATTGAGTGATAGTTTACATGGGAGAACATCGGTTTTACACTCATCCTATTCTATTTGTTTCACTGCAATGATTACAATCCCCCCCATGCATCATCATTCAACAGCATTTGCTTCTATTACCTCTGTTTTTAAATTTTATTTATTTATTTTGATGTACACAAAGCCACGCAGGAATATATATAGTCATTTAAACAACCAAAGGGTGAATGGTCAACCAATTGCACCATGACCATCTTGGGAGCAGTTTTCTCAACAGAAGGTGGCCTGGCAGAGCAGATTCACACACGCAATGGGAAAGGTTCAATCCCTTCTTGTTTCCCCATGCTCCCCTAGTGATCAGAGGGTTAACCAGCTCCGAATGTCATCCAACCCCAGCACAGACCCTGCTTTCCAAGAGTTC
>NW_006409499.1:52697-53803 GCF_000296735.1 Chrysochloris asiatica | reverse complement strand
GTTCCTGCCCAGGTCAACTTTAGGGCTGGGTCCCAGAGTCAGATGTCATAGGCAGCCGCCAAAGGATCAGCCTATGGGACCAATGGGGCTCCTCCTCTCTGTGCCATGGGAAAACTATGGGATCAATGCCAGACCCTTTTGGGGTTGTGCACCTACCCACCTGAAGTTGTCCAGGCTGGGCAGAGAAGGTGCAGTAGGGATGAGGAGGACAAAAATGTGTAGAATCCCTCACACCTCTTTTTTCAAATGTTGCTGTGTGGGTTTTAGCACCATATCACTGTGTCAGCCTGGCTGTGGCCCCACCCTCTGAACTCAGCCCTGGTGGTGTGGCCACAGGGAGAGTCCTGCATCCCAACCAATTCCGAAATCAAAATATTTTCCTTTATACAGTGAATTTTCCACAGGCAGGTGTGGGAAACTGACGCCTTGCACTTTATACTAGATCCAGAGGTCTGGAGCTGCTCCTTGAAAGCACCTTCTATGGTTTTCCTCACCTCCCCCAAGGAGCCTGCCCTACCTGACTCTGCTTCTCACGCCTCCAAAATCAGAACTCCATTCGTTCATTCATACAACATTGATTTACCAAAGACTCACTATAGATCAGTTGTTATGCTAGGTGCTAAAATACAGTGACAGATTGGGTCTTTACAAATGCTATGTGAAATTCATGGGAAGGTAGGATTGTTACTTGTGTTGTTGATGTTGTTGTTGTTAAGTGCTGTTGAGTCAGTTCCAACTCATAGTATAGGGTTTCTGAGGAGTGGCTGGTGAATTTGAACCACAGATCATGTGGTTCAAACTGACCTTAAGGTTGCGTGCTTAACTGATTGTAAAGGTTGTAAATGTAAAGGTAGACATTTTGTGGCAAGGAGGGGAGTGATTAACTTTTCAATCTAGGAGCGGAGGTCCCTGGGACCATCAAGAGAGAAGAGCGGAGAGCGGGACCCTACCCAGAGAAGCAGTGATGCCTGAAATGGAGGCAGAGATGATGACGTGGAGCGATGGAGCAGCTGGAGACTTTGGATCCAGAGAAGGGAGAGCGACTGTGTGCTGAAGACTTGGAGGGTACAGGGGGAAGGATTGCAGGGTATACCCTTTGGTTGGTG
>NW_006409499.1:50596-52256 GCF_000296735.1 Chrysochloris asiatica | reverse complement strand
TCTTTTGGCAGGCCATGGTACTTTCAATATTCTTCAACACCATTGTAATTCAAATGTACTGATTCTGCTAAGGTCTTCCTTATTCATTGTCCAGCTTTTACATGCAAATGTTGTTGTTGTTGTGCTTTCAAGTCCCTGTCCAACTGATAACAACCCTGTATAGAGTTTCCTAAGAGTGGCTGGTATGCTTGAACTGCCCACCTTGTGGTTCAAACCTACTTTACAGTCCAGTACAATTGAAAATACCATGGCTTAGGTCAAGGGCACCTTAGTCCTCAAACTAAACTCTGTTTAGTTTCTTATACTTTGGACATTTTATCAGGAGGGACCAGTTCCTGGAGAAGGACACCATAGTTGGTAAAATTAGAGGGTCAGTGAAAAGCAGTATCTTGACTGATTCTTCCATGAGTCTTGATTATGGATCCAAGTAAAATGAAATCATTGACAACTTCAATATTTTCTCCATTTATCATGATGTTATTTATTGGTCCAGTTGTGAGGATTCTAGTTTCCTTTCATCTGAGGTGTAATCTCTACTGAAGGCTGTGCTGTCTTTGATCTTCATCAGTAAATTCTTCAAGTCTTCTTTACTACTTGCAAGCAAGGTTGTGTCATCTGCATATCACACATTTTTTGATGAGTCTTCCTCCAATTCTGATGCCAGGTGCTTCTTCATATAATCCAGGTTCTCTGACTATTATACAACCCTGCCACACACCTCTTCTGATTTCAAACCATTCAGTATCCCCTTGTTCTGTTCACAGAAACACCTGTATACGAGTTCCTTGTGAGTACAATTAAATATTCTGAAATTCCCTCGGTGTTATGCATATTTGTTATTATCCACCCATCTGAACATCTTTGCACAGTCAATAAAGCACAAGTAAACAATTATGGAGGGCGGCGGTTAAACGAGAACTGCACAGACCTGGTGGAGGTGTTAAATGAAACCCAGACCATGGAGCGGCGGGGTGAGAGGTGCTGGAGACCAGGTGGATGGGGAGACTGCCTAGAGGGAAGAGACTGCAGAGGCCGGCCAGGCTGTCCTACTTACCCCGGACCCGAGACCGCTGTCCTAGCCTAACCATTGGATCCTGGCTTTGAGGCGGGGTCGACCAACTTAGAGACCCACAAGTGCAGCCCAAAGCATGTCACTACAACCCAGTCACCCCTGCTGCACTTCTGACTCTTGATTGACATCCGAGGATGGAAATCCCGCCTTTGAGCCAGACTTAAGGGCTCTAGCACAAGGAGATTCCTATTTAACAGCAACCACGCAACCGCCACTCGTCTGTCTGTCGTGCTGTGGTGGTTTGAATTGCTGTGATTCTGAGGGCTATGCCACCTGTATTTTAAATAACCAGCAGGGTCACCCATGGTGGATAGGTTTCAGATGAGCTTCCAAACAAAGACAGACTAGAAAGAAAGAGTGACAAACTACTTTCAAATCACTAGTCACTGAAAACTCTATGAATAGCAGAGAAACATTGTCAGATACAGTACTGGAAAGTGGGAAGGCACTCAGAATGCGACTGGGGGTAAAAATGCCTCCTCAAAGTAGAGTTGACCAAGATGACCATGATGACGTGAGTAGAGTTAAGCTCGGGGGAGAAATGCTCACAGAACCTTCATTTGCTGATGGGCCACAAATCAAACTGAA
>NW_006409499.1:13235-14090 GCF_000296735.1 Chrysochloris asiatica | reverse complement strand
AACTGAAGGGATGGAAGCCAGAATCAGGAAGCATCAAAACAAATCTCTCAAATACTGTTAACATAGAAGAACAAGCAGAAAAAAGAGTGAAAAAAATCTCAGCAAAGTCTAAGATTCATATGGGACACAACATGAAGAGGAATAACCTACAGGTGAATGGAGTCCCAGAACAGTAAGAATCAGAGAACCACAGAGGAAGAGTGTCAAAAAATTGCTGGAAGAAAATTTCCCTAATATCATGAAAAGCAAGAAGATAGGCATTCAAAAACTTAAACCCCAGGTAGGACAGACCCCAAAAGAAAACCAGCAAAATAGATCATAATCAAACTCTCCAAAATTAGACAGGGAGACAATCCTGAAAGGAGTTGGGGAAAATAAAAGTGTTACCTACAAAGGCAAGCAAATTAAGATTAAGCTCTGATCTCTCAGCAGAAGCCATGGAGGCAAGAATGCAATGGGGAGGCATATATAAAACCCTGAAAGAAAAAAAACTGCCAACCAAGTATTATTTACCCAGCAAAAATGTCAATCTATAAGGATGGTGTCATCAAAACAGGACCAGATGGCTTCCCTGGTGAGTTTTATAAAACATCCAAGGAAGCACTGTCACCAAATCTACTCAAATTATTCCAGAATATATAAAAGGATGGAAAACTTCCTAATACATTTTATGAAGTAAGCACAACCCTCATATAAAACCAGGGAAGGACATCACTAAAAAAAAAAAAAAAATAGACCATATCCCTCATGAACATAGATGCAAATATTCTCAACAAAAAAGCCTAGCCAACAGAAGTCAACAACACATCAAAAAACATCACAACCATGTAGGATTCATATCAGGGATGCAAGGAT
>NW_006409499.1:8988-12109 GCF_000296735.1 Chrysochloris asiatica | reverse complement strand
TATATATTCACAAGAACATGAGTAGATACATGCACCCCAATGTTTATCACAACACTATTCACAATAGCAAAAAGATGGAGACACTGGAAGAATGGATAAACACATTTTGGTACTTACACACAATGGAATACTATGCTACTCTGAAGAACAACAACAAAGCAGCAAAACACCTCATAATGTGGATGAACCTTGAGGACATTATGCTGTCAATCCCAAAAGGACAAATATTGCATAAGACCTTTGTAAAAGCTTAATAAAACATGTCCATATTAACAAAATTAGTTGTTGCTTACCAAGAATGGGATGGAGGGGTCAGTAAGGCACAGGTTAGGGGATAATCACATCATAGCTAGAGTGATGGGAAGGCAATATACAAGGAAGGGGAAGGCTCTACACAAGATGGGGGAGGAGACTGAAATAACAAGGAAGATAAGGAAACACTGAAGTAGGTTTGCATGGGCTAAAGGGACAAAGGCAAATAGTGATATATACTTCACCCTCTAACAACAGGGCTCTGTGATACAGGAATCGAGGCATAATCTGAATGAGTAAAAGAGGAGAACAGAGTGTTAAGATGCTTGACTGTCTTATGGATATTGGTTTCCCTTGTCTATTATTTTAAGACAGACATCTGAACGGGATAGAAAGGAGTATTGGGAAATATGATTACAGAAAGCTTGTAAACCCGTCTTCAGACTATACCTAATTAAAATACCTAAAAGGTGTTCTACAACTTGCCCAGTGAAACAGGCTTCTTGTGGAGCCTTTATAGAGTATAGGGCCTTTGGTGAGATCCTAAGCCCCATCCAGAAACTTCTGAGATGGGACAGTCACACTTGAAATAACACGCAGACCAACCTGGAGCAATTAGACTAATGGAAGATACTTCTTGGGAAAAAAAGACTGTTTGGCTATTATAAGAACAAGCAAGCTGTTGAGCTGGGAGCCATCAAGGCCGTTCAGGATAAACCCTCTTCCAAGACAACTTGTTCAAACAGAACATGGGAACACTGAATGGTTTAAAATTAAGAAACGTGTGCAACAGGGTTGTGTTCTTTCACCATACTTATTCAACATGTATGCTGAACAAATCATCTGAGAAGCTGTTTTTATGAAGAAAAACGTGGCATCAGGATTGAAGGAAGACTCATTAACAACCTGCGATATGCAGATGATACAACCTTGCTGAAAGTGAAGAGGACTTAAAACATTTACTGATGAAGATCAAAGAGCACAGCCTTTGGTATGGATTGTATCTCAATGTAAAGAAAACAAAAATCCTCACCACTGGACCAATAAACAACATTCTTATTCTTATCAACGGAGAAGATTCAACACTCATGGAAGCAGCAGTCAAGAAATCAGACGACATATTGCGTTAGGCAAATCTGCTGCACAAGACCTTTTTGAAGTATTGAAGAGCAAAGATGTCAGTTTGAAGGATTAAGGTGTGCCTGACCCAAGCCATGGTATTTTCAATAACTTCATATGCATGTGAAAGCTGAACAGTGAATAAGGAAGACAGTAGAAAATTTGATGCTTTTGAATTGTGGTGTTGGAGAAGAATATTGAAAGTGCCATGGGCTGCCAAAAGAACAAACAGATCAATACTCAAAGGTAAAGGGGTGAGTAGTTAATCTTACAGTCTAGAGACAGAGGGAGAAGTGCACAAGCAGAATGAGGGACCCTATCCAAAGAAGCAATAACACCAGAGATGGAGGCAAAGACTAGGACATAGAGAGAGGGAGCAGCTGAGGACTCTGGACTCATGGAAAGACAGGGACTGAGCGATGGTGGCCAGGAGGCAGGCTTGCAGAATGTGCCTTTAGTTGTTTAAATTATTATATATTCCTGAGTGTTTTTGTGTACATCCCCTACTCCCCAAAAAAAACAAAAAAAACAGGAAATGGAAGGAGCTCTGGTGGCATAGTGGTTACGAATCAGGCTGCTAACCTCAGAGCCAGCAGTTCGAAACTACCAGATGCTCTGCAGGAGAAAGATAAGGCTTTCTGCTCTCGTAAAGACTTACAGCCTTGGAAACCCTGTACAGTGTCGCTATGTGTTGGAACCAACTCCATGGCACTTAACAACAAGAAAAACTGTTAAATGATGATGAATGGAAGAGATTGTCATAAATGCAATGAAATAGTGGTGTAAAGCCGATATTTTCCCATGTAAATACTTAGTTCACACAAACACACACACACACACAAAAAAAAAATTACAAGCAAACAAACCAACATGTGATTGCACCGGTACATGTAAGACTATAGTTTCCCAAGTGGGCTAAAGGTGGCAAAGAGAATGTAGGAAAAATGAAGAAAGTGGATAAATTATAATTATATCCCTTGAAAATCTGACAAGTATATTTGTATATAAGGAGCTCTGGTAGCGCAGTGGTTACGAATCGGGCTGCGAGCTACAAGGTCAGAAGTTCGAAACTATCAGCTGTTCCACGGGACAAAGATGAGGCATTCTGCTCCTGTAAAGATTTACAGACTTGGAAACCCTATGCAGGGTCGCTATGAGGCGGAACTGACTCCATGGCACATAACAACAACAACAACAACAACATATTTGTATATGCACAAAGATACACAGACGTGTTTTTATGTGAATAGAATTTTGTTTCATACAATACAGGCCTACCTCAGAGATAGATACTGCGGGTTCTGTTCCAAACACCACCAATAAAGTGAATATTGCAAAAAAAAAGTGAGTCACATGAATTTTCTGGCTTCCCAATACATATGAAACTTATGTTTATACTATACTATAAATAACATCATGAAAAAATTTAAAATATTGTTAGAATTACCTATCTGTGACAAGTGAGTACATACTGTTGGCAAAATGGCATCAATAAAGTTATTCAATGCTAGGTTGCCACATACCTTCATTTTGTAAACAAACAAACAAACAAAGCATTATCTGTAAAATGCAATAAACCATAGCACAATATAACCAGGTATGCCTGTACCTACTACCAAGAGTACTGGTGATACAATGTTTAAGGGTTCTACTGCTCATCCAAAGGTTGGGGGTTCTAACTCACCTAGTGGCTCTGTGGGAGAAAAGAGCTGGTGATCTGCTCCCATAAAAATTACAGAATAAAACCCAA
>NW_006409499.1:7503-8823 GCF_000296735.1 Chrysochloris asiatica | reverse complement strand
AAGTTTTCATAATAGATGAGACTGAGGTGATAAAGCCTGGAATAGAATCAATTCATCTATGATGCCTGCATATGGAAATAATACTAAGATGCTTGACTGTCTTATGAATATTGGTTTCCCTTGCCTACTATTGTAAAATAGACACTTGAGTGACATAGAAAGGAATATGGGGAAACATGATTATAGAAAGCCTGTAAGCCCATCTTCAGCCTATAACTGACTGAAATACCTAAAAGGGCTTCTAGAACTTGCCCAATGAAATAGGCGTCCTGCAGAACCTTTGCACTGTACAGGACCTTAGGTGGAATCCAGAGCCCCATCCAGAACCCTCTGAGGTCCCACTAGAAAGGACAAGCAAACCAGCCTGGAATGGCTAGAGCAATACAAGATACATCTTCAAAGAAAGATCATCAGGAAAAACCCAATACAAAAATGGCAGTATGATTGCCTACTACAAGAATAAGCAGGTTGTTTGCAGAGGAACCATCAAGGCAAGCAATCAAGTCCCTGCAGGACAAACTCCCCTCTAAGACTGAAACTCAAAGGGAACACATGAACAGGCATGTAAGCTTGCTAGTGACCACATTGGTCTACCAATAAGGGGGCATGGAGTAAAAACAGCAATGAAGTTGTGAGCTAAGTCCGACCATGTTCAATAGACTCCTGTCATCCTGGATTGAGACTTGGTTGGCCAGCAGTATGGCAAGACCTGGGGACTCCTGGGCCCACTGGGACAGGGACATGGCCAGAGAGGACTAGAGTGGAAAATGAAGCATCCAGCTGATATGAAGTAAGGGGAGATGCACAAGAACCCCCATACTTGCAGAAAGTATCCATTTGACCTGTCTTCAACGGCTGGACGATCAGAACTCAACTAGAGGAAGAAAGAAGAGGGGAAAAAAAGAGAGTAATCCTTTCAAATTTGATAACTAGACCTATACTTATGCTTGTAGTAGCTCAAAAGAAGGAACGAATTAGAATGAGGATCATTCCCACCCCCTCGTTTACACAGGGTTGACAGGGATGGGCAACTTAGACATTGGCTACCTAAAATGGAGGGGCTACAAAGGCATGGACTGACTGGCTTTGAAGAGGGAGTGTAGTTCCAGAAGATGCAGGGGAAGGTAGACTCTCCACTGTGTGGTTTCCAACCTGTCTGGACAGTGTTGGTAAAAAGAGATGGGCAGAAAACAAACAAGATGGCGGATCGGGTGGATGTGTAGTAAAGAGCTCTGCCAACAACAACACAGAATACCCGACCAAGCAGGCTCAGGGGATGGTCCCAGAACTCTGAACCACATATAAAGGAATACTTAGAAG
>NW_006409499.1:6348-7403 GCF_000296735.1 Chrysochloris asiatica | reverse complement strand
AATTCATCTATGATGCCTGCATATGGAAATAATACTAAGATGCTTGGCTGTCTTAGGAATATTGGTTTCCCTTGTCTACTACTTTAAAATAGATAATTGAGTGACATAGAAAGGAATATGGGGAAACATGATTACAGAAAGCTTGTAAGCCCATCTTCAGCCTATAACTGACTGAAATACCTAAAAGGGCTTCTAGAACTTGCCCAATGAAATAGGTGTCCTGCAGAACCTTTACACTGTACAGGACCTTAGGTGGAATCCAGAGCCCCATCCAGAACCCTCTGATGTGGGACATTCCCACTAGAAAGGACAAGCAAACCAGCCTGGAATGGATAGAGCAATACAAGATACATCTTCAAAGAAAGATTATCAGGAAAAACCCAATACAAAAATGGCAGTATGATTGCCTACTACAAGAATAAGCAGGTTGTTTGCAGGGGAACCATCAAGGCAAGCAATCAAGTCCCTGCAGGACAAACTCCCCTCTAAGACTGAAATTCAAAGGGAACACATGAACAGGCACGTAAGCTTGCTAGTGACCACATTGGTCTACCGATAAGGGGAAGTGGAGTAAAAACAGCAATGAAGTTGTGAGCTAAGTCTGACCATGTTCAATATACTCATGTCATCCTGGATTGAGACTTGGTTGGCCAGCAGTATTGCAAGACCTGGGGACTCCTGGGCCCACTGGGACAGGGACATGGCTAGAGAGGACTAGAGCGCAGAATGAAGCATCCAGCTGATACGAAGTAAAGGGAGATGCACAAGAACCCCCATACTTGCAGATAGTATCCATTTGACCTGTCTTCAACGGCTGGACGATCAGAACTCAACTAGAGGAAGAAAGAAGAGGGGAATAAAGAGTAATCCTTTCAAATTTGATAACTAGACCTATACTTATGCATGTAGTAGCTCAAAAGAAGGAACGAATTTGAATGAGGATCATTCCCACCCCCTCATTTACACAGGGTTGACAAGGATGGGCAACTTAGAGATTGGCTACCCATAATGGAGGGGCTACAAAGGCATGGACTGACTGGCTTTGAAGAGGGAGT
>NW_006409499.1:4483-5086 GCF_000296735.1 Chrysochloris asiatica | reverse complement strand
GCTGCTCCAGGAGCCGCCATCTGGGGTAAGACCATGTCGGGGAAGGATCGGAGCGGCCACAGACACCTGGCAGAACCGCTGAGATAAAGGTGTGGACATTCTTTTCTTTTGGTATCTGTTCACTGGTCCCTTGATGTCTGCGCACCTCCATTCTGGTGACTATAGGGGTGCCTGAGCTAGTGGGCACCCCAGCACCACCCTTGGAGGGTTCTACTACGCATGTACACAGATCTCCTCTAAAGTTAAAGAGACAGTTTCCACTTAAAACCAAATGGCCACAGCCGGACCTGAACTGGTTCCACATAGAAAAAAAGCCTGAACAGGGATTGTGGAGCGGGACAAGCAGACAAAAGAGGAAACAGGCCGAAAATTAAATCCTAAGTTATGTCAAAACGACCAACAGTAGTATCTTGAAACTTCTCAGCAAGAAGAGTGAAAAGGGAAGCCCAAAAGACAGAAGCATATGACCATATCTGCTCATGTCCAGAAATGAGATAAAGTGACTGAAGCAAATGAGATGGAAGTAGACCTACTCTCCATACTGGAAGATGGGCAGGCTTTGGAAATGCCAGAGAAGGAATTCCTAAAAATGATTATAAAAGG
>NW_006409499.1:0-1452 GCF_000296735.1 Chrysochloris asiatica | reverse complement strand
AAATGTAAAGGCAGACATTTGTAACAAAAGGAGGGAGTGGTTGATGTTGCAGTTCAGGAGCGGAGGATCCTGGGACCATCAAGTGATAAGAGCGGAGTGCAGGATCCTTTCCAGAGAAGCAGTGACATCACAGATGGAGGCAGAGATGATGATGTGGAGAGATGGAGCGGCTGGGGACTCTGAACTCTGGGAGGGAGAGGGGATGTGTGCTGACAGCTGGGGGGCAGGTTGCGGGGTGTGCCTTTTGGTTGTTTGGTTATATGTTTCTTAGAGTTTCAGTGCACATCTAAAAAAAGGGAATGGAAGGAAATGCTATTGAATGTTAATGCATGGAGGGGACTGTCATCATTGCAATGAAAACAAAATACAATAGAATGAATGTAAAGCTGATGTTCACTCAATTCACAATAAAAATGTAAGAAAAAAAAAATCTACGCAAGGAAGTCCAATGGACCTTAGTGGAACCCCTTTACTACGTCAAGATGAGCTGTCCACAAAGACCACATCATGGCCATCTTCATCACAGGAGAGAGAAAGCCAGAGTTTCCCCAAGGTACTTTCTGCCTACTCTTCTCTGAGGTTAAACAACAAAAACAATGCTAATCAAGTCAATTCCAACTCATGACGGCCCATGCACACCAAAGTATAATTGTGCTCCACAGGCTTCTTCTCAGAAGACTGATTTCTCAGAAGTATATCACCAGATTCTTCTGATCACCTCAGGATGAACTCGAATCCCCAACCTTTCAGTTAGCAGATGAGCATGTCAACCATTGCACCAGACCAGATGGACTGAAAGATAAGCACCATTTGAGGTTTCTCGCCTTCATTTTCACTGTTTTCTATACTCCCCTTGCTTTGCAGTACATACTCCCTTAGCTGTTCTGGAATTCTTATTATGTTGCTAATAAAAATTCTTCTCTTTATACAGAGTAGTAACAATAATAGCAACACTTATAATGAACGCACAAATAGATACAGATACAGATATAGACAGATACAGATATAGTTAAGTATCATCGTGTCGGTTCCATCTCATTGCAAACTTATGTATGTCTTTAATATATGTTCTAACACATATATGTATACAGAGAGATGAATGCAAACATACGTATGTTGTTGTTGTCAAGTGCCATTGAGTCGATTCCAACCCATAGCGACCCTGTGTAGAGTTTCTGAGGAGCAGCTGGTGAGCTTGAACCGCCGACCTCGCAGTTCAAATGGCTTTGCAGTCTGACCCATTAACCAACAGTGCCACACCAGGACTCCATAAACATATGTATACAAATGCATAATTGGTTCTCATTATTCACCATGTTATGTTACATAAAGCTGCTATGAACACTAAATTAGTGAGTACTAAACCATTGCTCCTAGAGAAAATACAGGGTTAGGTTCCTGTGAGCCACTGGTTACTCATTTCCATGAACCAATCAATACACAACCTTGTTT
>NW_006409498.1:44606-52082 GCF_000296735.1 Chrysochloris asiatica | reverse complement strand
TAATGTTCTCCCATGTAAACTATCACATAATTCATAATAAAACATTTAAGAAAAAAAAGGGGGGGGGGTGATTGGTTGATCTTACAGTTCCAGAGCAGAGGACCCTGGGATCAACAAAGAAGAAGAGTGGGAGCGGAGTGTGGGACCCTATTCAGAGAAGCCGTGACACCAGGGATGGAGACAGAGATGACGACATGGAGAGATGGAATGGTTGGGAACTCTAGACTCATGGCGGGAGAGGGGCTGTGTGCTGATGGCCAGGAGGCAGGCTTTTAGAATATGCCCTTTGGTTGTTTAAATTATTACATATTCCTGAGTGTGTTTGTGTACACACACACATACACACACACACAAAAGAGGGAATAGAAAAATAAAGAATATCCAATGGAAAACAGTTCTACTCTGTAACATATGAGCTCACCCTGAGTCAGGTTTAGAGTTTTGTTGTTTTGGAGTTTGCTCATCTAATGAGACAGATGTATAAACCATTACCATACTGAAGTAAAAATATAGTTCTTGCAATAGCAGAAGTGCTAGCCAAGTGCAATGAATTGGGGAGGTGAGGGAAAAAGCTAGTGATCACCAGTGGGAAATCACAAAACTCCTGGGGAAGGTGTCTGAATGGATGGAGTCCGGCCTCTTGGTTCAGACCTTCATTGTTCCCCAGATGCTTGGTTCTTACCTATAATCCCTTCCTAGCAGGAACATGGCATTTTCTTGTATCATTGATGGGACTTAGCTAAAATGGGCAGAGCCCCTCAGTAGCACAAACAGATAAGCACTGGACTACTAGTCAGAAGGTTCGCAGTTCAAATCTACCCAAAAGTGTTCCAGAAGGTAAGCCCGGCTATCTGCTCCTGAAAGATCACAGCCTTGAAAACACTGTGGAGCAGTTCTACTCAGCACACATTGGGTTAGCAACCACCACCAAGGTAAAGTGGGTGCATGTATTCTGCCTGCAAAATCCCAAACTCTGAGTCAATATCTAGTCAAATCATGCTAAGATTATAACAGTGAAACTGACACAGCTGGTCTTCAGGTAACCATTTCTTGTCTGGGAAATCACCAGACCTCGAGGGGAAATTAGACAATGCAGTCTCCTGTAACACATAACCTCCACTCTCACTCCTTTCTTGTTCTTCGAGACAGTTTCCTTTTGCATTTTCAATATCCAAATGCAATTAGATTATTGTGACCTGATTGCTCAGTAGGCTGTGATGGTCAGGTGCTCCCACAGTAGAACACAGCCCTCGGTAACCCATCCCCTCCCTTAACATGGGCCAAGGATGCCTGGGAGCTGGCTATAAAGCTGGGACAGGTGACTAGGTGCTTTCTGAAAGGACTCCTGAAAGCATTTCTCTCTCTCTAAGGAATGAGGAAATTGACAAAATCCTGGCAGTAACAGCAGGTACATGAATTACTCCCCCAGTCAATGGACAGAACTGGTAACTACAATGCCCAGAGATTGTCAGGGCAGAGGTCAAACGACACTACGCACAGTTTAGTACCGTCTAGTTGGTGTCGACTCACAGCGAGCGACCAGACTGTTGTGCAGTGAATTATTTAACATCTCTTGGAGTCCTGGAGCAGCACTGTAGGATAAGAACTGGGCTGCTAAACACAAGGTCGGCAGTTCAAACCTGCCAGCTGCTCCTTGGAAACCCTATACAGGGTCACTATGAGTCGGAACCAACTCAATGGCACCCAACAACAACAACTACCCATGGTCTTTGTAATTTCCCTTCAAATGACTTTTTCCTGATTGGTCTGGATGAGAGAAGGTGGGGGAAGATGCTGATGGATATATGATTCACTTGTGGGTGACTGTTACCAGGATTGTGATTGTAAACTTGGAAATCTAATGGGGGATTGCTCAATGCTACCATCCCTGCTGGGTTTCAAAAGAGCCATTGAGTAGTAAGAGCCATCTTACTACCAACAAAGAGGAGGAGACAGGAGAGGAGCATGTCATTTGGGCCCCCAGCTCCTTGTGCACTGAACCTCCTGGACCCAGGGACAGAAAACCGTGTCTCTAAAGGAATGGCAGGAATAGTAATAGCAGAACCAAGAGTCCAAGCACAAGACAGAACAATGGGCTTCTTGGCACAGAGCAAGTAAAACTGAGTGATTTGGGGCAGGAAGCTTGTCTCCAGGAACTTAATTGGGAAGCTCGGTTTGCTAACCCACAGAGCTAGAGCCGAGTGCCTCTCAGGTTGAGGCTTATGATGGAGTAGTGTGTCTTGTGGGCATTGATCTGAGCTTTGTAACAACGTTGCTCAGGTAGAGAGAGGTCAGCCTGTGGGCAGGGCTGAGATGAGGCTGTTCTAACTAGAACAACAGTGTCCCGAGCATTTCTGTGAACTCCCCTAATAAACCCTGTAACTGTGAGCACTGTCTCTGAGTTCTGTGTGGCCTTTGCAGTTAACTATTGAACCCAGCTAACAGGGAGAATGTGCTGTGGGAGGGATGGTTGGTGTCAGGCTTTACATGATGGTGCTGTGGGTTAATGCACCAGATTGCAAAGCAATTTGGACTGCAAGGTCAGTGATTCAAGCTCACCAGCTGCTACTCAGAAACCCTATACAGGGTCACTATGGGTTGGAATCAACTTGATGGCACTTAACAACATAGGATAAAGCACTGGCGCACAAGGTCAGTTTTAACTGAAAGGTGGTGGTTCAAACCCACTAGCCACTCCTTGGAAACCCTATACAGGGTCACTATGAGTTGGATCCAACTCCACTTAACAATAGGCCCATGTGGAGTTATGGTGTGGCACTGCAGGATAAAGCAGTGGACCGCAAGGTCAGTTTGGACTGCCAAGTTGGCAGTTCATATTCAGCAGTCACTCCCCAGGCCCGTATCTATACACAGTCGCTATGTGTCGAAACTGACTCAACAGCACTTAACAACATAGGACAGGGTAGAACTGCTTCATAGGTTTCCAGAAACTGCAAATCTGTGAGAGCAGATAGCCTTATCGTTCTCCTGTGGAGTGGCTGGTGGGTTTGAACTTTTGGTTAGCAGTCCAATGCTTAACCCACTGCAGCACTTTCCAAGCCTCCCCAAATTAATATTCCAACTTCCTGAGAACAGAGTTGTGGATTCAGAGAACTATTCCACTTACATGGAATATCTAAATAGGAAAGTGTACACAGACCGGCTCTTCTGTCTTGGTGGTAGTAGGTCCCTCCTCTGCTTTGCTCTCCTTTTATATCTCAGAAGCGATTGACTCAAGATATAAACTGATCCTGTAAATTGCATCAGATCTCACTAACATCATAGAAGCGAGGGTTTACGACACAGAGGATAATGACTTCCGATCAGGGCTGATCACATTCTGGGGAATTATTACATCTTACCATCTAAACCACTGAGAATCCTGGTCCAGCCAAGTTGACAGTAAACTCTAAGTATCATGAATAGCATCTTAGATTAAGCTAACCCATTCTCTGAACAACCCCTTGCCCATACAACCATGGTCTTACCTGTCTCTATTCTCTCCTAGGGCCTGACCTATCTCTCTACTCTCTCTGAGACTTAGGGCTCTGAGCTGAAAGGTTGCTCACAGTTCAAGACTCATTGAGGGCAACCTGAACCATAGAGGCTAGAGAAGATACCTGCATCTCTAAATGCTCCTTGCTACTTCTATTAGTCTACACACCTCTCTTCTCTTCCCAGAACACTAAGCAAGAGTCTCAACCTTCTTCCTATAACAGAGGGCTCAGAGGGTTCTGATCTGAAAGAGGAGTCTGTTTCTCTGTGGATTCAGATTATTCCTGGACATGGTCAGAAGGCTCCAAGGACCTTGTCTGAATGGCTGCTACCCACCACCTCCTCATCTTCTCAAGGCCTGAGAGATGCCTTCTGCCTCCTCATGGTTTCTGTGGTTCCCAAACTTCAGCCTGCAAAAGGCCCACCCTAGTTTCCTAGGCCTGCCATAACAACACACCACAGTTTGGGGAGGGGGCTCCAAACATCAGAAATTTGATGTCCCACAGTTCTGGATGCCAGAAGTGTGAATTTGAGATATCAGCCGGGCTGTGATCTCTCTAAAGGCCCTGAGAGAGGGTCCTTATTGCCTCTTCCTGGTTTCTCGTAGTTTCTGGCAATCTTCAGACCCCATTCACGTCACTCCAATCTCGGCCTCTGTGTCTCTCCTCTTTTATTGGGGTCATATTGGACTAGGACCCACTCTACTCCAACATAACATCATGTGAACTGAGAACATCTTCAAAGACCCTATTTTCGAACAAGCCAGCCACATTCACAGGTCCAGAGTGTTGTTGTTGTTATCAACTGCCGTCGAGTTGATTCTAACCCATAGTGATCCTGTATAGGGTTTCCAAGGAGCAGCTGGTGAGCTTGAACTGCTGATCTTGCAGTTCAAATGGCTTTGCAATCTGGTGCATTAACCCACAGTGCCACACCAGAACTCCAGAGGGTTAAGCTTCAACAGATGTTTTGGGAGGACACAGTTCACTCTGTGACACCTTGCCTCCCTCCACCCCAAGTCATATTCTACTTCTGATGACATCTGCCCCATTCTCTCTCTGTCTCATAATTCTAATTCCCAAAAGATCGTGTCTGCTTGGCCCAGTTTATCATTTCATGTCAAGACACATTCTAGCTCCCTGGTCAGCATGTATACTGCCACCCATGGGTCAGGTGGTCAGGTGCCCTGCTCCAGTCTCCTGGAGCTCAGGGATGGATAAGTCACAAGGATACTAGGGGCAGGAGCTGAAGGTAGGTGTTTTCCCTGGAAGGGTCCAACAGATTTTCTCAGGTTTGGTTTGTGTTGTATAAACTCCCACACTGCCTGCTCCTACACAGTGGGGTCATGGACAAGTTTCTAAAGCTCCCTGAACTACAGTTGTCTCATCAGCAAATGAGAAATGATCTACAAGAAGTCCTCCAGCTTCAAACCCAGCTGAGATGCAGATGCAACTGAGCACCCAACATATTGAATCCCGAGCCAGGTGGTCAACATTCGGCCATGAAATCTCCCGGCGTTAATTGCCTTGCTGCTTCCTGTGCCCCTTCCCGGAGGTTACCCACCCTTCAAACTCTCACCTGAAGTTACCTCTTCCAGGAAGTCTGCCACAGTCACCCAACTTCTTGATTTTGATCCCCCTCTCAGAACTCCTGCACTGCTTTCAGCCAAACTCCCACCGTGGAATTTAGTAACGCCCCATACAACCCCACAGTCTCATTACTCCATGCGGGTTCATTATCTCCCTAGATTGCAAGCCAGCTGGCAGGAAAACATACCTTCACTTTTCATCTCCAAAGTGCACTGCACAGGCTAGATGTAAATTGCACAGGACTAGATGTAAATTACACAGGGCAAGATGTAAATTGCACAGGGCTAGATTGTGCCCAATCAATACTGTTGTTATTAAGTGCCGTGAGTGGATTCCCGCTCAGAGCGACCCTATATAGGGCTTCCAAAGAGCAGCTGTGAGTTTGTATTGCCAACGTTGCAGTTCAAACTGACCTGGCAGTCCACCCACAGTTGGTGTTTACGTGCTGTTAATTCCGACTCAGAGTAACCCTGTGTGGGTTTCTAAAGAACAGCTGGTGAGTTTTACCCACCAACCTTGCAGTTTAAAGTGAACTTGAGGACAAGGACTTATTCTACAGCACCACATCAGGACTTCCTGTTGTTGTTGTTAGGTGCCATCGACTCATAGTGACTTTATGCACAGCAGAACGAAACATTGCCCGATCCCAGGCCAACCTCACTATCGTTGCCACTTGTCCAGTCCATCTCGTTGGACCCTCTGTCTTACCAAACATGATATTCTTCTCTAGCGACTAGTCCCTCCTGACAATACGTCTGAAGTATGAGAGACCAAGTTTGGCCATTTTGGCCTCCAAGGAGCATTCTGGTTGCACTTCTTCCAAAATGGATCTATTGGTTCTTTTGGCAGCCCATGGCACTTTCAATATTGTCCAACACCATAACACAAATGTACCAATTCTTCCACCGTCTTCCTTATTCACTGTCCAGCTTTCACATGCATATGAGGTTATTGAAAATACCACGGCTTGGGTCAGGTACACCTTAATCCTCAAGCTGCCATCCTTGCTCTTCAACACTTCAAAAAGGTCTTGTGCAGCAGATTTGCTAATGCAATATGTCACTTGATTTCTTGACTCCTGCTTCCGTGAATGCTGATAGTTGATCCAAGAAGAATGAAGTCCTTGACGACTTCAATCTTTTCTCCGTTGATAGAATGCTGTTTATTGGTCTGTTGTTGTTGTTAGGTGCCACCGAGTCAGTACCAACCCATAATGACCTTATGCACAGCAGAATGAAACACTGCCTGATCCTGAACCAACCTCACTACTGTTGCCATGCTTAAGCCCATCAGTGCTGCCATTTGGTCAATCCATCTTGTTGGGGTCTTCCTCTTTTGCTCTGACCCTCCACCTTACCAAACATGATATCCTTCTCCAGTGACTGGTCCTTCCTAACAATATGTCTGAAGTATGAGAGATGAACTTTGGCTATCTTGGCCTCCAAGGAGCACTCTGGCTGCACTTCTTCCAAAACGGATCCATTGGTTCTTTTGGCAGCCCATGGCACTTTCAATACTCTCCTCCAACACCGTAACTCAAAAACATCAATTCTTCTATGGTCTTCCTTATTCACTATCCAGCTTTCGCATGCATATGAGGTGACTGAAAATACCATGACTTGGGCCAGGCACACCTTAGTCCCCAAGCTGACATCTTTGTTCTTCAACACTTTAAAAAGGTCTTGTGCAACAGATATTCCTAATGCAATACGTCCTTTGATTTCTTGACTGCTGCTTCCATGAGTGTTGATAGTCGATCCAAAAAGAATGAAGTCCTTGACAACTTCAATCTTTTCTCCATTGATAAGAATGTTGTTTATTGGTCCAGTGGTGAGTATTTTTGGTTTCTTTACATTGAGATGTAGTTCATACTGAAGGCTTTGCTCTTTGATCTTAATCAGTAAGTGTTTTAAGTCCTCTTCACTTTCAGCAAGCAAGGTTGTATCATCTACATATCACAGGTTATTAATGAGTCTTCCTCCAATCCTGATGCCACGTTTTTCTTCTCAGATTATTTGCTCAGCATACAGGTTGAATAAGTATGGAGAAAGAATACAACCTTGTCGCACACCTTTTTTAATTTTAAACCATTCAGTGTTCCCATGTTCTGTTTGAACAACTGCCTCTTGGTCCAGGGATAGATTCCTCATGAGCACAATTAAGTGTTCCGGAATACTCATACTTCATAATGTTGTCCATACTTTGTCATGATCCACACAATCAAAAGCCTTTGCATAGTCAATAAAGCACAGGTAAACGTCTTTCTAATATTCTCTGCTTTCAGCCAAGATCCATCGGACATCAGCAATAATATCTCTCATTCCACGGCCTCTTCTGAATCTGGCTTGAACCTCTGGAAGTTCTCTGTCAATGTATGATTGTAGCCGTTTCT
>NW_006409498.1:2863-22269 GCF_000296735.1 Chrysochloris asiatica | reverse complement strand
GTCTCTCACTCCCCGATTTCAAAATTTACTACATGGCTACAGTGGTCAAAACAGCCTGGTAGTGGTACAATGAAAGATACATTGATCAATGGAACAGAATAGAAAATTCAGAAATTAACCCAATCACATACAGCCAAATTATTTTTGATAAAATGCCTAGGCACATTGCATGGGGAGGAGAGAGTCTCTTTAACAAATGGTGCTGGCATAACTGGAAAGCCCTTTGCAAAAGATTGAAACAAGACCTATACCTCATGTCTTGTACAAAAACAAACTCAGTATGGATTAAAGATCTAAATGTGAATCCCAAAATTATGAAAGTCATCAATGAAAAAATAGGGACAAATGTTATGGCGCTAATTCAGGGCATATACAGACTACCAAACATTTTGAAAAGTACACAAACAAAAATAGATGAGTGGGACATACTAAAAATTATAAACTTACATGCATCAAAAGACTTCACCAAAAGGGTAAAAAGGGAACCCACAGAATGGGAAAAAAAACTTTTTCAACGACACATCAAATAAGGGACTCATTTCTAAAATATATAGGAAACTACAACACCTCTACAAGAAAAAGACAAATAACCCAATTAAAAAATGGGCACAAGACATGACAGACACTTCACCAAGGAAGAGATCCGGGCAGCCTATAAACATATGAAGAAATGTTCATGATCACTAGCCATCAGAGAGATGCAAATCAAAACAACAATGAGATATCATCTCACACCAACAATAACAGCAAAGATTTAAAAAAGCAGAGGACAACAAATGCTGGCTAGGATGTGGAGAGACTGGGATCCTTCTGCATTGTTGGTGGGACTTCAAAATGGTCTAACCACTCTGGAAAGCAATATGGCACTTTCTCAGAAGGTTGGAAATAGAAATACCTTGTTGTTGTTAAGTGCCGTCGAGTCCGACCCATAGCAACCCTGTATAGGGTTTCTAAGGAGCAGCTGGTGAGCTTGAACCACTGAACTTGCAGTTCAAATGGTTTTGCAGACAGGTGCATTAACCCACAGCACCACACCAGGACAGAAATACCTTATGATCCAGCAATTCCTCTACTTGGTATTTACCCACAAGAAATATGAGCCATAACACAAATAGATATATGCACACCAATGTTCATAGCAGTACTATTTACAATAGCAAAAAGATGGAGACAGCCTAAATGCCCACCAACTGAAGAATGGATAAACAAACTGTGGTACATGCACACAATGGAATACTATGCAGTACTACCTTGACGAACAAGAAGGAAGCTGCAAGCCATCGCATATCATGGATGAACCTTGAGGACATTATGCTGAGTGAAGTTAGTCACAAAAGGAGAAATACTGCATAACACTATTATTGTAAAGAACTAAGAAAAAGAACCCACACAAAAGGGGGGGGGATATATATGTATATATGCTGATCACTGGTATATATGGGATGAGAGGTGGGGAGACATTTTGTGGCAAAGGGAGGGGATTGATTAACTTTGCAGTCTAGGAGCAGAGGTCCCTAGGACCATCAAGGGAGAAGAACAGAGAATGGAACCCCACCCACAGAAGCAGTTATGCCAGGGATGGAGACGGAGACAATGACGTGGGAAGATGGAGCAGCTGGGGACTTTGGACCCAGAGAGGGAGAGGGGCTGTGTGCTGATGACTGGGGAGTAGGTTTGCAGGGTATACCCTTTGGTTGATGGATGATGCATGGAGGGGATTGTAACCATGGCAAGGAAATGATATATGATGGGATCAATGTGAAGCTGATGTCTTACCATGTAGACTATCACATAATTCACGATAAAACATTAAAAAAAATAATAATGGTGAAGGTTGGACAATATGGTGGCTGCAATTAGTGTCACTGAATTGTACACATAAAAATGGTTTCAATGGTGAATTTTTGTTAAATCTATTTTACCATAATAAAAAACAAAAATTTAGGACAAAACCTATCACCAGACCTTGGTTACTTTCTCCAAGTTCAGCATCATCTATCCAGAATTCTTGGAAATGCTCTCCCTTTGTGTTCACAAGCAACTGGAGGGAGAAATTTATGGTCTTATGTCTGCTCAACTTCAAATCCTTAAGAAAAAAGTAAGATCTTGTTCCCAAGCACCATTAGCTCTAGTTGGGTCATGTGACCATCTCTGAACAACCACTGTGGTCAGGAAGATGCTTGGATTTGCCAGGCCCGAGTCATATGTCACACTTCTGCACTGGGAATTGAGTGACAGCCAACAGAAGCAGAGGAACGAGAGTGGGAAGGTGGAATGCCTGAAGGGGAATAAGGACTTGGGTTAATGGAACCCAGGAGGCAAAATGACTGATAACCACCATAAATGGCCACCATGGCACCATGGGGTATCCTGAGGGCATGGCTAGATCTGTGTGTAGCCTGTAGAACATTCTCAGTAAGTGTAGGGATCACAGCGTCGGCACCAGCATTATTAACTTTGGGATGTCTTCTCTAATGCTGCTATCACAAAAATACCACAAGTTGATGACTTTAAAAACAGAAATTTATTATCTCACAGTTTAGGAAGCTAGAAGTCCAAAATCAGGGTGCCAACTGTAGGGGAATGCGTTCTCTGTTGGCTCTGGGGAAAAGTCCTGTTTCCTTTCAACATTTGTGGGCTTGGCATTCCTTGGAGATTTCTATGTGTCTTGGCATCAGCCTTACACTGGGCCTAGGAGATTCTCAATGCAGGTACCTCAGGTCCAAAAGACATGCTCCACCAAAAGACATGGTTCTTCTTTCTTGGGGCACTAAGGTCCCTCTTTCTATGTTCCCTTCTCTCTCCTTTGATCGCTTATAAGATGATGCAAGCCACATGCCAGGTAAACACCCCCTGCATCAGATCAGAACTGTGACCTGAGAAATGGTGTTGTATCCCATCCTAGTTCTGGTTCAACTGAGTGGCTGATCACACCAGATTACATCATGGGGAATGATTATATCATTGGTGGTGGTGATTATGTGCCGTGGAGTCGGTTCCAACTCATAGTGACCCTGCACAGGGTTTCCAAGGCTGTAAACCTTTATGGGAGCACAAAGCTTCATCTTTCTCCCGTGGAACAGCTGGTAATTTCGAACTGCTGACCTGACCTTGAGATTAGCAGCCCAACTCATAACCACTACACTATCAGAGCTCCATTACACAACCACAAAATTACACCATTATATAACTGCCAGATCACTGCATAAGTGCCAACCCACTGAGAGTCATGAACCAGCAAATTACATGTGTTTTCTGAGGAGATACAATCCAATCCATAACAGCATTTGAACCTTTTGATACTTGAAAAGCTAGAACTTCCAAAAATTAGCATCACAAGAATATATAAACCCTTCCTATCCTAGTGATTTCCCTAGGCAGATAATGACCAGTACTACCACTCATGTTTTTATTTTGCCTAAATTAAAAAATGGCCACATGCCACAACTTTCTCATAAGTACACACATTTGTCCGGGAGAATAACTTAGTTTTAAATGTAAAGCACTCCATTCAAGTTCAGCACAATCATTGGGAAAAGATAAATCTTGGGGTTTGTCAGAATTCCTTCAGTTTTTACAATGGGAGCCATAGACAGAACTCAGACCCAGTGTTTTACCCAGGATCTGGTCTCATGCTGAAAATCTTCCCCACATCAAAGAAGTAAGAGTGAGCTGCCAGAGAACAGAGCACCTGTCTATACTTCCTCTGAACTCCATAAAGCAGCAACTTGGGCTGAATACTTCTGAGTTGGTTGTCTGTCTGGAGGACTGGCTGGCAGGTTGGCCGTCTGTCTGTCAGCTGGCTGGCATTGCAGCCTCAATCTACATGTTTGGCAGAATTCCCATCTGTCTGAAGAGCCCACAGCCTCGCTGCCAACCAGGGCTTACGTCCGGCCTGTTAGAGACTCCGTTTGAGCCATTAATGGGAACTTCAGCAACAGCTGCCGGTAGCAGGTGCAAAGTCAAACAGAGCCAGACTCTGGATTGAAATCTTTTGCTTGTTCAAGCCAGCTGTAGAGAAATAGGAGGGGAAGAAGTTCTCCCTGAAAGCCAGCACAGAACAAGGCAAGTTTGGGCTGGATCATTTTCATCATAAAGTCAATCAACTTGATGGGCCAGCTGGTTGTCCCTGCCCCCATCCAGCCTAGTGCCCCTTTGCACAGGGACTGAGCTGGTCCCACTTGCTCCTCTCACTTCTAATGAGCCTGGGACCCACCTTCAAATCCAGACAGTTTCTTCCCAGAGAAGGGAGTGACCAGATGGGATAGGAGAAGGAACACCAACTGAGACTCTCCATCTAAAGACTAGCAAAGTCCCATCCCAAGATGTTTTAGAAATACTGAAGCCTAGACCTCCAGAATCAGCATCTGCATTTTCACAAGGTGTCCAGGGAGCCAAGTGCATATTCAGGTCTGCGAAGCAAGCATACAGTTCCTTACTTGTAGTGAGACAGGAGACCATCACCCTGTGATGCACTAACATTTCTCTGCTGCTGTGTTGAAAATAAGGAGTTGTGGTGGCATAGTGGTTAAATGCTTGGCTGCTACCCAAAAGGTCAACGGCTCGAACCCAGCAGTCACTCTATAGAAAAAGAGGTGGCTGTTTCTGAAATGATGATAGCTTTGGAAACCCCATTGTTGTTGTTAAGTGCCGTTGAGTCAGTTCCGACCCATAGCGACCCTGTACAGGGTTTCCAAGGGTGTAAATCTTTACGGGAATAGAAAGCCTCATCTTTCTCCCACGGAGCAGCTGGTAGTTTCGAACCGCTGACCTTATGAAGCAGTTCTATTCTGTCCTACAGGGTCGCTGTGAATTGGAACTGACTGACGCAGAGGGTTTCGTTTTGGGTGGTGTTGAAAGTAGACTGGAGGGTGGGACCAATGAGAAGAAGACTGCTGTGATCCTGGTGAGTAAAGACTGAGACTTCTAGTCCAGGCTGCTTTAGGGAGAGGTGATCCAAGTGTTCAGGGTCTCATTATATATGTTTGAAGGGGAGGATGGGGCAGAACCAAAGGAGCTCTGGTAGCATAGTAGTTACAAATCAGGCTGTGAACCTTATGGTCAGCAGTTCGAAACTACCAGCTGTTCTACAGGAGAAAGAAGAAGCTTTCTGCTCCCGTAAAGATTTACAGCCTCGGAAACCCTGTACAGGGTCGCTATGAGTCGGAACCAACTCCACGGCACATAACCACCACCACCATGGGGCAGAACCAAGTCTATGAGGAATTATATAAATGAGATGTTGCAAACAAAATGCTTTCTCCTAACATTATGCCCCCTGCATTTCTTGCATGAATCATTCTTTCCACCAACACTGATGGGTCAACTGCTAGCCCAAAAGGTTGCAGTTCTAATCCAACTCAGAAGACCTTCAGAAGAAAAGTCAGGCAATCCACTTCTGAAAGATCACCATTATGGAACACTCAGTGGAGCACAGTTCTGCTCTGACACATGTAGGATCACCAGGAGTAGGAGTCAACTCAATAGTCAACTGGTTTTGTTGGTTTTTTGTGTTGTTGCTCTTTCCACGGGTCATTTATAGAAACCCCTCTGCTGAGGAAGGACACCTTGGTCATCCTGACTTGGAACTGACTCAACGGAACCTAGCAACATTAACAACAACAAATCGCTCTTACATGTAGTTGTACTAGTTTGACCCATTCACTTTTTTCTAAGGCACCTCTGTGTGGAATCGACTCTCCAAACTTCCAGTTAGTAGTGGAGCATTTGTAACCTTGTGTACCACCCAGGGACTTAAACAGTCCCAAAATCATGTAGCAGTGAAGTTCAATCAAAACACTGTGAAGCGGCCACTTGATTGAGAGAAAACATATTTGCTATCTTCCTGCTGGCATTTTAATGAGCTTTTAATACTTCATGAATGTGTTCCTTCTGTTCCTTTGATACAATAGAAGCACCTACATATTTATGTAAGACATTAGAAACTTACAGATAATTTATTCATTTGAATTGTTATTGTTGTTAGGTTCCATCCAGTGAGTTCTGACTCATAACAATGCTTGTGAGGATGGTGGTGTTTCCAGCAGCCACTCACAGTGATTTCTATACTTGAGCCCATTGCTACAGCCTCTGTGCCATCCATCTCATTGGAGGGCTTCCTCCTTTTCATTGGCCCTCTACTTTACCATGCAGGATGGTACAGGAAAAACCTAGAAAACCTTATGGGGGATTCCTACTTTGTCCTTTAAGGTCACTGTGAGTTGGCATCAACTCAATGACATTGGGTTTCATTTTTGGGGTTTGGTCCTGTCACACCCTGCTCAGAGCCCCCAAAACTCCCACACTCTGCTCAGAGCCCCCAAAACTCCTGTTTGCCCATAGTAACAAGCCCAATCTTTGTAGTCTACAAAGTTCAAAGCCTTGTCATTCAAACCCAAACAAGTTTTTCATTTTATTTCCCACCTCTCCCTTCTGAATTCAGCCCTTCTCTGTAACTCCACCTGGACCATGTCTTTTCCTGAGTATACACCACTAGTGTCTCTAGAATTAAGCAAATGAAGGTCTGCTCTGGACCCCCATCCGCAGGCCACACCCCTCTCCCTGGAGCAAGGAGTCTGTGAAGGTAAAGGGCAAGTGCCCTCTGGAGCCCACATATCCCACTCCAAACCATATTCCAGTCTCCAGAATACTGGAACTCACTGCTCAAATGGCCCAGCCCCCCTCTGGGACCTGTGAGGGCCTCTGCCCCAGGCCAGTTCTCTGGAGGGTCACAGAATCAGTATGCATGCCCCCACACCCCCACCTCCCCGTTGGCCAGCTATTTACTGTGGCTGTGTCCACAATTTGTGTGGAGGCTGGAGATGGTCTGGGAGAAGAACAGGATAGGTTACAAGCTCTCCCTGCTTCATGTCATCTCAGTGTAAAAATCCAAGAAGTCTCAGTAGGAACCTGCCTTCCAGGTCATTATGGAGATGTGTCTAATAAAGCCAATAAGACCTATTTTGTTAACCATAATGTTAGCATGAGATATGCATTTTAATCTTTAGACATATGGTATATGTCCTCCTTGTACTCCTACCCGGGTCCCATGAACATCCTGGGCAGGCTGTGCAGCATCTTTGACCTTGACGTTCTCCTGGAATGTTCCTTCCTCTTCACTTGTTCTATCTGTTCTATCTCAAATACATTCAAAGCCCTTGTGGGGAGCAGCAGTCACCATTGCCTCATCCTCATCCTCTTTCAGCTGGTGTCTGAAACCCTTTTCTGTAAAAACACTCATTCCCTGTGGTTTGGGTGGAGTTCTGCTTCTGTTAAGAGGGTCAAAAAAGACAACAGTCCTTACAAAGGAAATGGGGTCTCCTCTTCCCCCCAGAAATGAGAGACAGGGCATCACCCAGGGGCACCTTTCCAAACAGAATCAAACCATCATGGAGAGAAGAAAGCAGAGCAGGGGACAGAACAGGGCGAAGGCAAAGTCCAACAAAACTGTGTGAGTCCCTGGATCCAGCCATGCCTGAACCCATCAACTCCTGGACTAAAGCCAAGAAATGCCTGTTTTTGTTCTTTTGTTGGTTTTACACTAAGCTGATTAGGTGGGCAACTGGCTGGAGGGTAGATATGCATTAACTTGAGTGAAGAAGGAAAAAGAAATTATAATAAATTAAGCTGATAGGAGCTAGATTTCTGTCACTGACAATTAAAAGAGCCTTCAAACTAACCCTAATACATAGTATCCTAGACATCAGAGCCTGAGCAGCCTTCCACACCATCCAATCAGCTTTCACTATTTCACACGTGAGGAAGTTGAGACTCAGAAAGATGAAATGGTTTGTCTCAAGTAACACTGGAAGTTAGGGACAGAGCTGAGACAGGCTGTGGATCTCCTCCCTGGGAAGCCAGGTGTCTGTTCCTCCACTTGTCACCTTCCTGAGGGTTCCTCCTCCCCTCAGCAGGAGTGTGAGATCCCTGCTCAAGCACACCTTTGTGTCTTGTCCAGGGTATTGTCCATTGGTCCTTCTGGGTATTGTCTTTAAATTCCCCCAGGGGAGAACACCAGCCTTAGCCCATTCTGACACTCCCACTGGGCTGAGCACCATGCCTGGCACATAGTAGGGCTGCTTGAAAATGTGCTAATTTGCTAAAGGTCTTGATGGCTAAATGACTAAACTCGGCCTCCCGTTGAACACACCATCTCCCCTTTCCTGATTCTCTCAGGCAAGTCTTTTATGGAACAAAAGCTATTTCTCAGGCCATTCTGAGGAACTAGAACCCAGAAGTAGGAACACATCGTTGCCTTTTTTTCTCCATTTCCTTTTGTTTTCCATTTTCTGCCTGCAGATTTTTCCCCGTTCTTCTTTAACAGCCCAAGTTGCTAAATTGCACATCTCCAGCAAGTCCTGTGAGTTTAGTCCTTAAGTGTTACATTTCTGTAACAGATACTCCATAAGCAGCACTTATCTTTAGGGGGGGCGACTGGTAAGGCACGCTAAAATTACATTTCCATTTCTGTGCCTATGTTTTTAAGCTGTTATTTTAGCATTTCTGACTAGTTCACAGTTGACACCTACTGATGGAAAATTAAATGAAACTTGGCCAAGAACGAGCCTTCCCTCTCCTCCAAGGCTGAGAACCATCTCCTTTCGCAGCTGTAGCGGAACTCAAGGACTCCCAGATTTGGTAGCATAGGACCTGCCATCCACAAATTAGTTCTTGGAACTTGGGTAAATCATCTAACCCCTCCAAACCTTGTTTTTCTCATCTGTGAACTGGGCGGACGGAGGGTCCTACCTGCCTGAATAATGAAAGAGGTCCTGGTGGTACAACAGTGAAGAGTTCAGCTACTCACCAAAAAGGTGGTGATGCAAACTGACTCAGCAGTTCCGTGGGACAAACATCTGGAGATCTACTTTGGTAAAGATTACAGCCAAGAAAACCCAATGGGTTCCAGTCTGTCACAAGCGGCCTCCATGAGCCAAAACCAACTCAACAGCACCTAACAAAATTTGCCTACAGAGATTATTGTGAAGTGAGTATTTAGTATGTCAAAATACCTGACCAAACACTAAGAACACGAGTTCCGTGCTATGAAAGAGCTTGGCAACTGGTAGATGCTCAATGAATATTAATTCTTGCTTTTGTTGACTGTCTTCAAACCATCCTGACTCGCGGCAGCACCATGCACAAATAGACCACCAAGCCCTTGGCATCCATCTGGAAAATCTGTTGAAAGCTGTTCAGCATCATGTTGTTGTGAAGTGCCATCGAGTCAGTCCTGACTCATAGTGACCGCTGCATAGGATTTCCCAGGAGTGGCTGGTGGGTTTGAGCTGCCGGCCTGTGGTTCAAACTGAGCTTGCAATCCAGCACTTTATCCCACAGGGCCACACCAGGACTCCATCCTAGCAACACACAGGTCTCCACTGACAGAAAGGAAGGATCTAAGCTTGAGGGCCATTAGCTGGAAATGGAGCCAGCAATGAACCTTTTATTTGTTGTCCTTAGCTATTCTGTGTCCTTTGGATTGGTTTATGCTCCAAAATAGTTAATTGACTAAATTTGGTAATTAAGGAATTCCTGTCAGTCTCAGTGAAAACCCTAGAGCAGCTTGGGGATCCAGTCCAAACTCCATAAACACAGCATATAACTTACTGCCTCTCACCTGCCTCTCAGCTCCACTCCCTGCCATCTGGGACCCTGCACTTCCACTTACCTGCTCCCTCCTTTCATGGCTGACCAACTTGCCTAGCTCCTCTTCAGACCAAGACCCAATTTCACTTCCTCCTGCCTTAGGCGCTCCCACAGTGGCTCATGGGAAAATCACTGCCTCTCTTGCCCATCCTCCCCCTAGACTGTGAGCCCCCAGGAACCATGGACTATGTCGTGTTTATCTTTTATCCCTGATGCCAGCAAAACTTCCACTGTGCAGTCGGGGCTCAGAAAACATTTCCTTAAAGTATAAATGATGAATTCATACATGAGAAATAGGTAAAAGATTCAATGATGTGAAGACAGAAATTTCTCCTCCAATTAATATGTGAATTCAATGCAATTCCAATTCACAAACTAGCAATGTTTTTAAGAAGCTTGAAAAAGTAAATTCTAGAATTTGTCTAAAGAATGAATTCATAAGAATTAGTCTGACAACCTGCTCTACTGGAGATCAAAATGGAGTGCACAGCTGTATCAGTGATAACAGCTGATACTAGTAGAAGAATTGACAAATGAATTCATGGATTGGACTGAAGAGTCTAGATGTATCCCTGTGTATATACGCAAAATGGAGACATGATCAATTTGAGAGGCCCATGGATCTTGCACATGGCTGGGTTGGGGACTGTGGTGCTAGGTGGGGACACTTGGGGGACTAAGACAGGAATGTGGGAAAGTAGCAAAGCAATGCTTTCTGGGCCCAAATATTACCCAAACAAATTTTAGGTCTCTCTCTGTTCAAATTGCTATGGAACCTCAACCACATCCCTTCTTTAAAAGACAGCCTGCTCACCACAAGCAGCCTTCCCCCGCTTCCTTCACTGATGGAAGCCCCACCCCCAGAGGCCCACAACCCATCTCTATCAGCCTGTGAGGAAGGCACCTGTCCCCTCCATCTATGGTGAGCGGGGACTTATCTTTCGGCTGTGTAACCCCATAAGGCTTAGCTTGGAGCCTGGGGCAAAGTGGGACTTAGAAAATGTTTGCTGAAATAAAACTCCACTGAGCTCACTGTTTTCCCTGGGGGCCCGTCCTAGAGTCCCATGGAGAAGTGGGAAATTAATCTTATAAAGCTGTTTCGCTTGGGAGGAAGTGAGGGAGAGAGCAAGGAGCTAAAAGCTTCCCCTGGGGGAAAGGGAGACGTGGCAGCTCAGAATTTCCACACAGGAGACCAGGGCAGCTCTTAACAAACTCACTGCTTGGTTCTGGATGGTAGGGTGATCTGGGGTGATCTGGAGGGCAGCTGACGGAACTAGAATGAGTAGTCTGGGGCAGCCTGCCCCTCCCTCAGCTAACTAGGCTGCTGAAGGCTGCCAACAAGCCAGGCATGAATCCACAATGGAACAAAACACTGTCTGGTCCTGTACTATCCCCTTGAACTGTTGTTTCAGATCGCACCGTGGTAGCACATAGGGTTTTCATCAGCTGATCTCCTGAAGGAGATCTTCCAAGTCTGTATAAGCCTGTTCAGTATCACAGCAACATAAAAGTCTCCACTAGTAGATGAGTGGTAGCAGAACATAAGGTTTATTTGCAGGGATTCAAACCTACGTCTCCCATACAAGGGCTGAAAATTCTACCACTGAGCCACCCTCGCTAACCAACCTGAAATCCCAGCTCAATGTAAACATAATCCTTTCCCTGGCAGGGGCCTTCGCTTGATTGCAGATCACAAGCAGGGACCTGGATGACAAACTGGACCAAATCCTGGTCCCCATCCATGTCCGGTAACCCCTGGGGTTTCATCTCCCCAGCTGTAAATTGTGCACAACCTTTGTGATGCCTTTCATGGGACTCATCTCTAGCAAAGCCTGAGAACGCTGCAGTCTCCAAGCTGGTCCTCAGGGTCATCAGCACAACGGGGTGATTTAGAGCAGGAGCCCTGGCCCATGGTATCAGAGGCTGGGCTCAGTTCCCGGAGCAGCACAGGTTGCAGCAAGGGATTACAGGGTAGCCTCCGGGGGTCTCCACAAGCAGCACAGCCTGCCTGAGAGGTCTCCCGCTCTTGTCAGAATATTAACACCCTGGATGCATTTGTGTGGTACTGATGATTACGACCACAGTACCAAAAGGATTATGCAGCATGCATATTTATGAGACAAGCCCAGACAAAGACTACCACATTTTAAAAGATGCAATTATCTCTAAAAAGTTCAGCTTTATTTTCATGCTAATGAATACAATATTTTTAAGCAAACCTAATTGGTTTGCCTGGGCTCCCATAAAAGCTCTCCACTCATTAGACCTCAGAGGTCTCCTTCAAAAGGGGCTTTAGCGGGAATTGGGGGGCTGAGGAGGGGGCCCATTCTTAGGAAGCACGTTTTCAGAACTTTTCAGGCTCTGTGTGATGGCGCCCACCCCTTCTTAAGCTCTCTCTGGCTGAGTGAATGGCGAGGCCTTTCAAAGGGGCCACCCTGGAGTCTGGGCCTGGGAATATAGAAGCATCTGGGGAAACTGAGGACCAAGAGGACTGACCTCCATTCTCTCTGAGTGGAAGAAAGGTCACACCATGTACAAGCCACTGCTACCAAACCCCTGGCTCCCTGGGAGATACTGGTATCCCACCCAGAAAGGGGTCTGTTCCTACCAGGGCTTCACAGAGCAGAGGGAAAAGGCTCTTCCCAACCAGTTGCCATAGAGATGATTCTGAGTCATGGTAACCACATGTATGTCAGAGTAGAACCGTACCCCATACACTTTTTCAGTGGCTGATTTTTCTGAATAGTAGCCAGGCCTTTATCCTGAGGTGCCTCTGGGTGGACTCAAACCTCCGGCCTGTCAGTTAGCAGTCGAGTGTGTTAACCGTTTGCATCAGTCAGGGACTCCCCCCTCCAGAAATTCCTGCATTTCAACATCCAATGGTTTGTTTTGGCGTCACTGGACTTTTGAATTTCACTTTTCACATCTGTGTTATCATTACTAGCCCATTTGGAAAATGCACTGTTTTCACCATTTTACAACTGAAGCCCAAAGCCACAGAGGGAATCTGTGCCATCCTGCAGACCCTAGATGTTTGTTTTGTTTTTTCAAGTTTTTATTGTGAATTGAGTGGTAGTTTACATGGGATAACATCGGTTTTACACTCATCATTTCATTGCAATGATTACAATCTCCTCCATGCATCATCATTCAACAGTATTTGCTTCTATTCCCTCTGGTTTTGGTTTTTGTTTTGGTGGGGGTGGGGGGTGTACACAAAAACACTCCGGAATATATAATCATTTAAACAACCAAAGGGCACATTTTGCAAGTCTGCCTCCTGGCCGCCAGCACACAGCCTTTCTCTTTCCATGAGTCTAGAGTCCTCAGCTGCTCTATCTCTCAATGTCCTCATCTCTTCCTCCATCTCTGGTGTCGCTGCTTCTCCCAGATGTGTGTGTTTGTTTTTTGTTTTGTTTTGTTTTTTCACAACAAACTAGGTGCAAGGCTTTCTGTGATGAGGTGCTGATCTCTCCCCACCCGGAGTCCCAGCCCTGCTTTCCTCAATGTCTCAGCCAGCTGCCTGCAGTTTGAGCCAGGTCCTTTCCTGACATGCTCACCTAGGTACCCTGATTCTCAGCCCCAGGCCCCAGCGTACAGCTGTGCAGGCTGTGCACTGTGCAATACCAGTACTATGGCCCACTTAACAGCCTTTCCTTCCACTGACATCCTGCAGGGCCATTTGGGGATCTCAGAGCTACTTTTTGCCTAGGAAAGATTTGTTTTTTTAATCCAACTTGAAAGTTTTGCTTGAATCACTCCCCTTAACCACCATCTTGGGTCTGAAATCCAGACACCTGGTGGAAATAAAGAACATTGTTTCAGAGCCTAAACAAACAACAGGCTCAGGAAGAAATGAGCACTTGAAGAGGGCAGAAGCCAACAGAGAACACAGACTAGAAGTAAGTTCAGGCCTGGAAGCCAGGAGGCTGAAGGCTCAGGCCTTGGGTTTTGTGCTTCTATTTCCGCATTTATAAATGAGGAGATTGGATGTGCTGATAACTGAGGTCCCACGCAGTGCAGGATTCTATAGCAGATTTTCTCAGGGAATCACTGAAAGAAACAGTAATATAAACCTGGAACCCAAATGTAAAAGCAGGAGAGGGAAATAGCTCTGGCATGAAGTCCACTCTGATTAATGGAAACCTTAGGTATGAATAGAATGAAACTATCCTCACAATGGCTGACACATCCAAGTTCATTGTTGTGGCTACTATGCCGATCTATCCCTCCAAGGGTCTCCCATGCCCTAGCTGGCTCTCAGTTTCCCCAGACATGATGTCTTCTCCAGAGACTGATCCCAAAGCCAGGGAGTTGGACAGTGATCCATAGGTTGTCACTGGCTGGTTCTCATAATAGACCGCCAGCCCTTTCTTCCAAGTTTGCCTTAGTCCTGAAGCATCACTAAAACCAGTCACCATGCGTGACCCTCTAGTATTTGAAATACCAGTGACATAGCTTCCAGCATCCTAGCAACACATCAGCCACCACAGTGTAACAGGTAAAAAGAAAGTTTTACCCATCTCCACCCTGACTCAGGACTCACCCTCAAAGTCATCCCTGGAGGTCCACAGAGACAGGGTTTGGGGGTCCGCAGAATAGCTGGGCAGTCAAGGGAGGCTTATAAAGGAAGAGACTCTTGAGCTGGGTCTTAAATGCCAAACCAACTATGTATTTTTTATGCAAAAAAGTGTGTATTTTATTTTATTGCAAACTGAGCCGTCCCCTCCTATTAGTTTCTGATGTGGACACATTCTTTACAGAGATGGAGCAGAAAGGGCATTCCAGAAAGGGCAGCGAGGCCAGTACAGAAGACACGGTCAGCTGAGTGGCCAGGTGCTGAGGAATTGAAGAGGGGAGAAAACAAACATCAGGCCTGTAAGATCTGTAGGAGCTCTGGTGTCTCTGATAAGCACTGGAATGCTAATCACACGGTCAGCAATTTAAACACAGCAGAAAGACGAGGCTTTCTGCTCTTGTAAAGAGTGGGAAAACAGTCTCTCCCCTATACAGGGTTGCTATGAGTCCTGGTGTGGCACTGTGGAATAAAGCACAAACCGCAAGGTTGATTTGAACCATAAGGTTGGCAGTTCAAACTCAGCAACTGCTCCTTGGAAATCCTATAGAGGGTGGCTATGGTCACAACTGACACGACAGCTCTTCACAACAACAACAAGTGTTAATCGGCTCCATGGTAGTGGTTTTGGTTGAAGGGGTAAAGTGCTATAGTCAGAATCACCAATGAACCTCACAGGCACCTTGGAGGGGGGAGGAGTGGGGAGAGACTGTTTTCACACTTTATAGGTAAGTCACACTGATACCTAAACAACAGGTGAGTGATTTATCTGAAAGCACACGACAGAGGCTGGGGCAAGGGTCAGGTCTAAGATCTCAGTCTCCTGAACCCAAACCCCGGTATCTTTTCACCACAGTCTGAGGCCTTGATTAGGAAGATCATGGTTTAGGATAAAAACATGTAGACAATTAGGGAGCCCCTGAAAGTCTTAAGAGCAGCAGAATGACCCAGAACACACTGCAGGTAAGAAACCCAGTTGCCAGGCAGGAAGAGTGGTAAGAGGAAGGCAGGCAAAGACCCAGTTAGGAGAAATATCATTTTGAATTTAGTGAAAGAGTAAATTCGAAGCTTTTAATATTTTTTGCCTTGGATAAGCAGAGCTGATGTCTTTTCTTTGGGGTTTCCATTGGTCCCCAAGGAGATGACCCAAAAGCCTTCAGCAATGAACAACTGATCCAGAGATGTCACCTCAGGGACCCAACCAACTCTCAGTGTCAAACCACTTCCCTATCCCCATGCCAGGGCTTCACACCCATCTAATTGGCTTAGATTTATCAAAGTAAAGGGGGAATTTTATATGAAGGTAATTATGCTCAGCTGAACTAATTTTATTAAACAATGCTGCCTTAATGACAAACAAATCTGTTATTAATTTGTAACTGAGCAGCTATTTCATTCAATTTGCAGTATCAGTAATGAGCCCTGTGGCCAGAATAGCACAGAAACCCCTCTTTGAGGAGAGGCAGAATGGCTGGGAGGCCAGACCCCGGACCTGGACGCAGCTCTGCGTGACGTACACTGGCCCTTCCCTCACTGGGCTACTTCTCTCTGTAAGAGGAGGGTTAGGGTTCAAAGTCCCCTGGAGAAATGTCCATGCCACTGCTTCAGGGATTGAAAACCTGAATGGTCTTCAAGTACTTTCCATGTACCTCAGTTTCCTCATCTATAAAATGGTAATATAATAATGTCTATGTCATAGGATGGAGTCCTGGTGTGGTAGGTTAATGCACTGGACTGCAAAGGCATTTGAACCGCAAGGTCAGTGGTTCAAGCTTACAGCCCCTCCTCAGAACACCCCCCTCCCCCTGCCCCAGTACAGGGTCACTATGAGTCGGAAACAAATCATCAGCACTTAACAGCAACAACAACAAAGACAACCATGGATTCCTGGTGTGACACTGTAGGATCAGCATTGAGCTGCAAACCACAAGATCAGCAGTTCAAACCCACCAGCCATGGCTCAGAAACCCTACACAGGGTTGCTGTGAGTCAGAACCGACTCGATGGCACTTAACCACTATGACAACTCATAGAGAAGCAGTCCTGGTGGCACTGTGGGTTAAGCGTTGGACTACTAACTGAAAGGTCAGTGGTTCAAACCCACCAGCAGGGCACTGGGTTAAACGCTTGACATATATAACTAAGTTCTAAAGTGCATCCATGATCTTACTGGGCCTGTATTCTAGGTGAGGAGAGAACGGTTTCAGGAGGGAAATACATTTGCAGTTAATAATGAAGGGGAACAAGACCCCAGACCCTGTCTACCATGGGTGACCCTGCTAGTGTTTGAAATACCGGCGGCATAGCTTCCAGCGTCACACAAGTCACCACAATACGACAAGCAGAAAGAAGGGCTTCATACCCTTCACATTTAGTGTGCTTACCTTCCATACACCCATCCCCACCCTGACCCAGGACTCATCCTCAAAGTCACCTCTGGAGGTCCACAGAGGCAGAGTTTGGGGGTCAGCAGAGCTGCAGGGCAGTTAGGGAGGCTCATCCTTGCACAACCTTGGAGAGGGGTGGGCAAGACACTTGGTTCAGACATCTATCAGGGCTACTGATATGGTGTCTTCTGAGTCCACTTGTCACACAGACCCAGTATCATGGCTGCTGAGAAACATAAACCACTTGAGAGTCAGCCTGTCAGTTAGCACACCAGAGTGGGTCCCCCCAGAAGGCTCTAGTCAACCCCAACATAGAAATGTACATTCACCAGTAAGCCCCTTAGCAGGGCCTGAGTTTTGTCCAGAAACTTCTGAGGTTCAGACCTCAACCCTGAACAGACCCATAGGGCTGGCCCCATTCAGCACAGGAACATAAATTCTGGCAAGGAACTTAAGCTGAAGTAGAAAGAGTAACCTAGAACTACCACTTCCGAGACCTCCCCACACCTGAAAATAAGAAGCAAACCCTGAAAAGTCAGACCTGTGCCCACCTTCAGGCTCATTGGGGAGTTGAACAGGGGCAGTGGGCCTCTGGGAGAGTGAGGAACTTCACTCCACACCCATGGTCAAGTCAACATCCACCACTCTCCTTGGCCTTTTCCTCTGAAATACCCACTCTCCCTCTCCTTCAGGCCATCATCTAAATTCTACCGACCCATCATTCAACTCAATCCCCATCTCCTCTTCCCAGAATACTTCATGTACTCCCTTGTATTTCCCAGGCTCCGTTTCAGTTGGGTAGAGACCATGTGACCCATGTCAGCCAATGAAGTATCTCCTCCAGACAGTAAAGCACTGTCATGGCCTCCTCTTTTGGTTACAAGTAACAAAATCTCAGACTAGCAGTGACTTAAGGGCTCTAAGACCTGGTGGCGCTGTAGGATAAGCACAACTAATCCTGAGTTCGGCCGTTCAAACCCTCCAGTGGCTCCTCAAGAGAAAGATGAGGCTTTCTGCTCCCATAAAGATGTATAGCTGCGGAAACCCCATGAGAGTTCAAAACTCACCATGAGTCAGAATCAACTAGGTGGAAGTGGGTTTGGGGTGTTTTGGGTTTGTATTCTCATAAAGGGGCCTTGGTGGTGCAGCGGTTAAGTGTTCAGCTTCTCATTGAAACGTCAATTGTTCACACCCAGCAGCCACTCCATAGTAGAAAGATGCGGTAGTTTGCTCCCATAAAGATTGCTGTCATGGAAACCTCATGGGCAGTCCTACTCTGTCCTAAGGGTTGCTGTGGGTCAGAATCAACTCAAAGGCAGTGACTTTGCTTTCTTAAATGAGCTCATAAAATACCAACTCCCAGTTACCATCAAGCTGAGTCTGACTCATGACAGCCCACATGTGCTGAAGCAGAATGTGCTCCATAGAGGGACTCCTAGTGTGGTGCTGTAGGAACAGCACTGGACTATGAACCACAGGGTCAGCAGTTCAAACCCACCAGCTACTCTTTGAAACCTTATACAGGGTCGTTTTGAGTCGCAACCGACTCAACGACACTTAGCAACAACAAGAGTTCTCAATGGCTGATCTTTTCAAATCAGATCAAGTCTTTCTTCTGTGGTGCCTCTATGTGGACTCCAACCTCCAACCTTTCAGTGGGCAGCCTGGTGTATTAACTCTCCAGGGATTGCTCTTATATGATAACAATGAAAAACGAAACAACAAAAAAACTGCTCTATAAAGGCTTCCAACGCTGTGAGTCTCTGTGAAAGCAGAGAGCCTCATCTTTCTACCACAGAGCAGCTGGTGGCTTTCAGTTCGCAGCCAAGCACTTTTAACCACTGCACCATGTGGGTTCTTCTAATATAATAACAAGTCCCCAAATAGGCGGCCCCAGGGTTGCCTGGGTAGCTCACTAACATCATCAAGAATCCATGTTCTTGTCTTTCTGCTCTGTCAGATTTATCATGCCACCATGGCATCCTATCATTTCATCTCATGGTTCCGGGATGGCTGCACGACAGTGTGCTCATCATCTATTACTGTGTAACAAGTTTCTCCAGAATTTAGTGGCTTGAGGAGCACACTAATGTATGCTCAACCTTAGAACAACAGGGCTCCGTGATACAGGGATCAAGGCATAGGCTGGGTAAAAGAGGAGAAATATTATTAAGATGCTTGATTGTCTTATGAATATTGGTTTCCCTTGCCTACTATTGTAAAATAGACACTTGATGGGGAAAGAAAGGAATATCAGGAAACATGATTACAGAAAGCTGGTAAGCCTGTCTTCAGCCTATAACTGATTGGAATACCTAAAAGGGATTCTAGAACTTGTCCAGTGATAGTCTTCTTGCATAGCCTTTGTATTATATAGGACCTTAGGTGGAATCCTGAACCCCATCCAGAACCTTCTGAAGTGGGACATTCCCACTGGAAACTATAAGCAGACCAGCCTGTAACAGCTAGAAGAACAGAAGATGCTACTTGGAAGAAAAATTAGCAGAAAAATCCAAAACAAAAATGGCAGTTTGATTGGCTACTATAAGAACAAGCAAGCTGCTCACCAGGGAGCCATCACGACAAGCAATTAAGTCCCTTCAGGACAAACCCCCCTCCAAGACTGAAATTCAAAGGTAATACATGCGCAGGCATGTAAGCTTGCTGGTGACCACATTCATCTACTGGTGAGTGGAAGGGGAGGAAAGGCAGCAGTGAAGATATGGGCTGAGTTTGACTATGTTCCATAGACTCCTGTCAACCTGGAAATGACAGCGAAAAGAGGAAAGACTGAT
>NW_006409498.1:0-1593 GCF_000296735.1 Chrysochloris asiatica | reverse complement strand
TACTTTGTTATGATCCACACAATCGAAAGCCTTTGCATAGTCAATAAAGTAGTAATGGTGATTGGAATGCAAAGGTTGGAAACAAAGAGGAAGGATCAGTAGTTGGAAAATATGGCCTTGGAGATGGAAAATGAAAAAAATCCACAAGAGTCAAAATATGACCTCGGATATATCTCCTGAATTTAGAGATCATCTGAAGAACAGATTTGATACATTAAACACTAAGACCAAAGACCAGAAGTGTTGTGGATGACATCAAGAACATCATACAAGAAGAAAGCAAAAAGTCATTAAGAAGACAAGAAGGTAAAGGTCAAATTGGATGTCAGAAGAGACACTGAAACTTGCTCTCAGACAACGTAGAGATGCTAAAGCAAATGGAAGAAATGAGGAGGTACAAGAGCTGAACAGAAAATTTCAAAGGTCAGCTCAAGAAGACAAAGCCAAATATTGCAACAAAATGTACAAAGATCTGGAGTCAGAAAACCAAAAAGGACTTTTTGCTGTCTTCATGGACTTATTTTCATTTTCTTCAGCTTCAGTGTGATTTTGTGTATGATCAATTGATGGTCTGTTCCACAATCTGTCCCTGGCCTTGTTTTGACTGATGATATGAAGCTTTTCCATCGTCTCTTTCCACAGATGTAGTCAATTTGATTTTTGTGTATTCCATCTGGTGAGGTACATGTTTATAATCATCTCTTACGCTGTCTAAAGAAGGTATTTGAAATGAACAAATCATTTGTTTTGCAGAATTCTATCATGCGATCTCCAGAGTCATTTCTATCTCCAACTGCCATATTTTCCAACTGCTGATTCATCTTCCTCTTTGTTCCCAACCTTTGCATTCCAATCACCAGTAATAATCAATATATCTTGATTTGCATGTTTGATCAATTTCAGATTGAAGAAGTTGGCAGAATGCTTCTATTTCATCCTCACTGGCTTTAGTGGTTGCTGCGTAAATTTGAATAATAGTGGTATCAATTGGTCTTCCCTGTAGGCACATGGATATTATCCTATCACAGAAAGCATTGTACCTCATGACTGATCTTGATATGTTCTTTTTGACAATGAATGCAACACCATTCCTCTTCAATTTATCATTCCTGCCATAGTAAACCATGTGGCTGTCAGATTCAAAATGGCCATTTCAGCTCACTAATGCCTAAGATATCAATGTTTATGTGTTCCATTTAATTTTTAACAATTTCCAATTTTCCTAGATTCATACTTTATACATTGCATGCTCTGATTATTAATGGATGTTTACAGCTGTTTCTCTTCATTTTGAGTTGTGCTCCATCAGCAAATGAAGATCCCATGGGCTTTACTCCATTCACGTCATCACGGTCAACTCTACTTTGAGGAGGCAGCTCTTCCCTAGTTACATTTTGAGGTGCTCATTTTCCGGCACTATATCTTATAGTGTTTCTCTGCTATTCATAAGGTTTTCAGTGACTAAACATTTGTAAGTAGGTCGTCACTCCTTCTTCCTAGTCTGTCTTTGTCTGGAAGTTCATCTGAAACCTGTCCATCATGAGTGACCCTGCTGGTATTTAAAATACCTGTGGCATAGCTTCCAGAAACTTA
>NW_006409497.1:52361-52884 GCF_000296735.1 Chrysochloris asiatica | reverse complement strand
TCAAAGCCAACTCTGCTCTGAAAAACATCCTAAAGGAAGTTCTGTGGACTGAGAACCAACAAGAACACACAACAACTACAGAATGATGTATATGGAAGCATCAACCTGAACTCAGTTGAAAAATGGAAGAGTCAGGAGCAGAATAAAATTATAAGAACAGAGGACCTGGGAGGTCAGTCTATGATCAAAACAATTACAATGTGAAAAAAGGTAAACACAGAAGAACAGAGAACCAGGTGGTGGGAAGATCAGGTAGATTACTGGATAAAATATACTGTCTTAAATGGAGAGAAGAACTAATGGAATATAAGGTAACCACAATGGGGTTTCCCACCTGAATTTAGAGATCATCTGAAGAACAGATTTGATGCATTAAACACTAAAGACCGAAGACCAGAAGAGATGTTTACTTTTGCTTTATTGACTAGACAAAGGCTTTCGATTGTGTGGATCATGACAAGCTATGGACAACATTGAGAAGTATGAGTATTCCAGAACACTTAATTGTACTTCTGAGAAATCT
>NW_006409497.1:46371-50711 GCF_000296735.1 Chrysochloris asiatica | reverse complement strand
ACTGCTGACCTTCCGGTTCGCAGCCCGATTCGTAACCATACTCAGAGCGGTAGTTACACTAAATACCAACAGAGAGGGAAAGTATTCAAATCAAGTAATAATGCTATCCGCTTTCTACACAGGGTAGATGGGGATGGGCAACTTAGACATTGACTATCTAAATGAGGGGGCAATAAAGGCACAAAGTGACTGGCTTACAAACTTTCAAGAGGGAGCTTAGTTTAAGAGTGTAGGGGTAAAGAAAGAGTCCCCACTGTATAGCTATCATCTTGTTTAGATGGGTCTGGTGAAAGGAGATGGGGATAAGATTCGTAAGATTCAATAGTGAATAACTGTTATCATGACTAATCGCAACTGACACAATTGTAAAGGTAGAAATTTTGTAACAAGAAAAGGGGAGTGGTTAATCTTACAGTCCAGAAACAGAAGACCCTAGGACCATCAAGAGAGGAACACACAAGTAGAATGCGGGACTTTATCCAGAGAAGCGGCCATGCCAGAGATGGAGGCAGAGTTGGGGGCATGGAGAGGGTGAGTGTCTGAGGACTCTAGATTCATGGACTAAGAGAAAGACTAAGAGCTGGTGACCAGAGAAGACTTGCAGAATGTGCCCTTTGGAGATGTAAATTATTATATATGCCTGAGTGGTTTTTGTTTGTTTGTGTGTTTTTAAAAAAGCTAAAGTGGATAGAGAGAAATACTGTTAATTGATGGTATACGGAGGGGATTATAATCAATGTAACGAAACAAGGTATATGAATTGTTGAATGTGAACTGATGATGTGCCCTGTAAACTTTCACTCAATCCACAATAAAAACCTTATTAAAAAAAAATGCAATCCAATCCGGATTCCAACATTTTTTAAAGAGATGGAAAAAGCGATGATAAACTTTATATGAAAATTCAATAGTGAGTAATTGTTAACATTGCTAACAAAAATGGGAAATAGTTACTCTTACAATTCACAAACAGAAGACCCTATGACCATTAAGGGAGAAAAGCACAAGTGGAATGTGGGACCCTATCCAGAGAAGCAGCGACACCAGAGATGGAGGCAGAGATAAGGACATGGAGAGAGGGAGCAGCTGAGGACTCTAGATTCATGGAAAGAGAGGGCTTGAGTGGTGGTGGACAAAAAGCAAGCTTGCAAAATGTACCCTTTGGTTGTTTAAATTATTATATATTCCTGAGTGTTTTTGCGTACATCTCCCCATGCCCACGAAAAAGAAAAGCAGAGGGAATGGAACCAAATACTGTTGAGTGATGATGCATGAAGGGGATTGTAATCATTGCAATGAAATGATGGTGTAAAGCTGATGTTCTCCCGTGTAAATGATCACTCCGTTCACAAAAAAATAAATAAATAAATAAAAACTTTACATGGAAAGGAAAGAATCCCTGGATAAGCAAATCACTACTAAGAGGGAGAACAATGTTGGAGACCTCTTACTCCCTGATTTCATAATTTACTACATGACTACAGTGGTGAAAACAGCCTGGTACTGGCACAATGAAAGATACATAGACCAATGGAACAGAATTGGAAATCCGGAAATTAACATACAGCCCAACTGATCTTTGACAAAGGGCCAAAGTACACTGAATGGGGAGGAGATAGTCCGTTCAGCAGATGTGCTAGCAAAACTGGAAATTGATATGCAAAAGAATGAAACAAGACCTTTATCTCACACCACAGGAAACATGGATTAAAGACCTAAATGTGAATCTCAGAATTATAAAGGTCATCAGTGAAAAAATGGGATACATTGAAGCGCTTTAATACAGGGCACACATAGACTATCAAACATTGTGAGAATTGCACAAACAAAGGAAGATAAGATAGATGATTGGGACATATTAAAAATTAGAAACTATGTGCATCCAAAGATTTTGCCAAAAAAGTAAAAAGGAAGCCCACTCAATGGGAAAAATCTTTTCTAATGACATTGCAGGCAACAAACTAATTGTTAAAATCTATAAGAAACTATAACACCTCTACCATTAAAAGACAACCCAATTTAAAAACGGGCACAGGATATGAACAGACACTTCACCAAAAAGACTATAATTTGGGCAGCCAACAACCATATGAAGAAATGTTCATGATCATTAACCATTAGAAAGATGCAAATCAAAATAACAATGAGTTATCATCTCACATCAGCAATAACAGCGAAGTTCAATAAAGCTGAGGACAATAAATACTGGCGAGGATGTGGAAAGACTAGGGCCATCCTACATTGCTGGTGCGACGGCAAAATGGTTCAACCACTCTGGAAAATGGTATGACCTTTCCTCAGAAAGTTGGAAATAGTAATACCTTATGATCCAGTAATTCCTCTACTTGGTATGTATCCACAAGAAATACGAGCCAGAACAGCAGTTGATATATTCACAGCGATGTTTATCACAGCACTATTCACAATAGCAAAAAGATGGAGACAGCCTAACTGCCCATCAATGGAAGAATGGATAAAGAAACTTTGGTACATCCACACAGTTGAATACTATGTTACCTTGAAGAATAACTATAAAGCTCCAAACTACCATATAACATGGATGAACCGTGAAGATATTATGCTGAGTGAAATTAGCCAGTCATAAAAGGACAAATATTGTATGTTGTTGTCAGGTGCCATCGAGTCAGAACCGACTCATAGTTATCCCATGCACAGCAGAACGAAACAATGTCTGATCCTGGGCCAATTTCACTACCGCTGCCACGCTTGACACCCTTCTAGTGTATGCCCCCCAGCACCCAAACTATCCTGTGTCTATTCCATACCCTGTGTTCCACTATCCTGAGAAGAAACAGAGTGGCAGAATGGATAAGAAAACAAGACCCTTCAATATGCTGCCTGCAAGAGACACACCTTACACACAAAGACAAAAACAGAGTAAAAGTTAACAGATAGAAAAAAAGATACCAAGCTAACTGCAACAATAAACATGCAGGAGTGGCAATACTAATCTCTATAAATTAAACTTGAAGACAAAAACCAGCATAAGAGATAAAGAAGGACACTATCTCATGATCAAAGGGTCAGTTGAGCAAGATGACATAACTGTAATAAATATCTACACTCCCAATGAAAAAACACCAAGATATATGAAGCAAACCTTACTAGAATTGAAGAAAGAAATAGATAAATCTCCAATTATAGTGGTAGATTTTAATATGCCACTTTTGAAAAGGGACAGAACAACCAGAAAGAAACTCAACAAAGTTACAGAGGCACTAAACAGCACAATAAACCAACTTGACCTCATAGTTGTGTACAGAGCATTCAACTCAACAACAGCACAATATACATTCTTCTCCAGTGCACATGGAACATTCTCCAGAATTGACCATGTGTTAGGTGACAAAGCAAAACTTCATAAATTTACAAACATCAAAATACTACAAAGCACCTTTTCAGACCACAATGCTATAAAACTAGAAATCAACAATAAGAAGACCAAGGCAATAAAGTCAAATACATGGAAACTGAACAACACCCTGCTGAAAAGCGACTGGGTAATAGAAGAAATTAAACGTGAATTACTAAAGTTCCTAGAAACAAACAAGAATGAAAACACAACATACCAAAATCATTGGAACACGGTGAAAGTGGTGGTGAGAAGACAATTTATTGTGATAAATGTCCACATCCAAAGAGAAGAAAGAACCAAAATTAACACATTAGCACAGCATCTCCAACAATTAGAAACAGACCAACAGAGGGAATCTACAGACACCAAAAGAAAAGAAATAATAAAGATAAGAGCAGAGAAAAATGAGATGGAAAAGAGAAAAACTATAGAAAGAATCAACAGGGCAAGAAGGTGGTTCTTTGAAAGGATTGATAAAATTGACAAACCATTGGCAAACCTAGTAAAAGAAAAGAGAGAGAAGACACAAATAACTCACATTAGAAACCACACGGGCAATGTCACAATGGAACCAAAAGAAATCAAAAGAATAATAACAGAATACTATGAAGAGTTGTACTTCAACTAATTCGAAAACTTAGAACAGATGGATACATTTTTAGAAAAACATGACCTACTTAGACTTACACAGAATGAAGTAGAAAATTTGAACAGACCCATAACAAAAGAAGAAATTGATCAGGTCATCAAAAAACTCTCAACCAAAAGAAGTCCAGGCCCAGATGGATTCACTGGTGAGTCCTACCAAACATTTTGGGAAGGGCTGGCACCAATTCTACTCAAATTATTCCAGAATATAGAAGAGGATGGAAAACTTCCATATATATATTGTTGTTTCTCCCGCGGAACAGCTGATAGCTTCAAACTGCTGATCTTGCGGTTCACAGCCCGATTCATAACCACT
>NW_006409497.1:42488-46149 GCF_000296735.1 Chrysochloris asiatica | reverse complement strand
CACTTTAGCTTTTTAAGAACAACAACAAAAAAAAACAAACAAAAACAGTCAGGCATATATAATAATTTACATCTCCAAAGGGCACATTCTGCAAGTCTGCCTCCTGGCCACCAGCTCTTAGTCCCTCTCTTCTTGATCCATGAATCTAGGGTCCTCAGCCACTCCCCTTCTCCATGCCCCCATCTCTGGCGCTGCTGCTTCTCTGGATAAGGCCCCGCATTCTGCTTGTGCGCTTCTCTCTTGATGGTCCTAGGGTCCTCTCTTTCTGGACTGTAAGATTAACCACTCCCCTGCTTTTGTTACAAAATTTCTACCTTTACAATTGTGACAGTCGCAATTAGTCATGATAACAATTATTCACTATTGAATCTTACAAATCTCGTCCCCATCTCTTTTCACCAGACCCATCTAGACAAGATGACAGATATATTCATTGGGGACTCTTTCTTTGCCCCCTACTCTTAAACTAAACTCCCTCTTGAAACCTTGTAAGTTAGTCACTTCGTGCCTTTATTGCCCCCTCATTTTAGGTAGCCAGTGTCTAAGTTGCCATCCCTATCTACTATGTGTACAGAGGGGATAGCATTGATACTTGATTTGAAGACTCTTTCCCTCTCTGTTGTTATTTAGAGTAACTACAGCTCTGTGTATATAGGTCAAGTTCATTAAATTGAAGCAGTTTACCCTTGTTTCCTTTATGCAAAAAAAACACAAAAAAAACTTTTTTTTTCCAATCTTTTTCTAGTCAAGTTCTGATTATCGAGCCATTGAGGCTAGGTCAAAAGGGTACTGTATACAAGTGTGGGTGTTCTTGTGCATCTCCCCTCACTTCATATCAGCTGGAAGCTTCACTCTCAGCTCTAGCCCTCTGTGGCTAGGTCCTTGTCCATGGGCTCAAGTGTCCTCAGGTCTCACCACACTTTGGACCAACCAGCCCTTCCTCTTCTCTCTTTCATCTCCAGGTCAATGGGATTCAATGGACTAAGGTTGAACTCAGCCCATTTCTTCATTGATGCCTTTCTGCCTCTTCCACTCACCAATAGACCAATGTGGTCGCCAGCAAGCTTACATGCTTGTTTGTGTGTTCCCTTTGAGTTTCAGTCTTAGAAGGGAGGTTGTCCTGAAGGCACTTGATTGCTATGCTTGATGTCTTCCTGGCGAACAGCTTGCTTATTCTTGTAGTAGACAGTCATGCTGATATTTTTGTTTTGGGTTTTTCCTGATGATCTTTCTTTGAAGATGTATCTTCTGTCACTGTAGCTTTTCCAGTCTGCTCGTCCTTTCTAGTGGGAATCTCCCACCTCATAAGGTTTTGGATGGGACTCAGGATTCCACCTATATGCTGTAAAGGCTTTGCATGAGGCCTATTTCACTGGGCAAGTTGTAGAACCCCTTTTAGGTATTCCAATCAGTTATAGGCTGAAGACGGGCTTACAAGTTTTCTCTAAGCATGTTTCCCAACATTCTTTCTATCCCACTCAAGTGTCTATCTTACAATAGTAGGCAAGGGAAACTAATATTCATAAGGCAGTCAAGGGTTTTAGTATTATTTACCCTCTTCAAGCTATACCTAGATCCCTGTATCCCAGAGCCCTGTTGTTCCAAGGTTGAGTATGCATCACTATTTACCTCTGTCCCACTTTGCCATGCAAACCTGTCTCAGTGTTCCCCTATCTGTCTTGTTCTTCTGCCTCTCCCCCTTTTCTTGTATTGTCCTCCCCAACACCCAAACTAAATCCCCCATCCCAACCCCATTGTGCTTACATTATATTCCATTAGTTCTATCCTCCATTTAATACAGTCTATTTTATCCAGTAATCTACCTGACCTTCCCACCACCTGGATCTCTGTTCCTCTGTGTTTACCTTTTTTCACATTGTTATTGTTTTGATCATAGACTGACCTCCCAGATCCTCTGTTCTTATAATTTTATTCTGTTCTTGGCTTTTCCATTTGTCGATTGAGTTCAGGGTGATGCTGCCACGTACGTCATTCTGTAGTTGTTGTGTGTTCAGTCCACAGAACTTCCTTTAGGATGTTTTTCAGAGCAGGGTTGGCTTTGGCAAAATCCCTTAGCTTCTTCTTTATCCTGTAATGTTTTGATTACACCATCATATTTGATTGACAGCTTTGCTGCGTAGAGGATTCTTGGTGGCAGTTTTTTTCTTTTAGGGTTTTATATATGTCTCCCAATTGCCTTCTTGCCTGCATGTTTTCTGTTGAGAAATCCGAGCTTAATCTGATTTGCTTGCCTTTGTATGTTACATTTCTCTTTCCCTAGCTGCTTTCAAGACCTTGTCCTTATCTTTGATTTTGGAGAGTTTGGTTATTATATGTCTTAGTGATTGTCTTTTAGGGTCTGTCCATCCTGGGGTTTGTTGAGCTTCTTGAATGCTCATCTTTTCACTTTTCAGGATGTTAGGAAAATTTTCTTCCAGTAGCTCTTCAACTATCTCCTCTGTGGGCTTGTGTGATTGTTCCTGTTCCGGAATGCCAATAATTCTTAAGTTATTCCTCTTCATGTTGTCTAACATGAATCTTAGGCCTTCTTCAGATTTTTTTAAATCCTTTTTTGTGTTTGTTCTTCTGTCTTAGTTGTATTGAGAGATATGTCTTCCAGCTCACTAGTTCTGACTTCCATCTCTTCAATTCTACTCCTTTGCCCTTTCAGTGTATTGTCCATTTCTGATATTCTATTTTTAATCATCTGGACCTCTTTTCGTAGGTTTTGAATAGTTTCCAATGCTGTATTTATCTTATTTGATTGTTTCTGTAGCGCTTTCCTGACTTCTTACTTACTTTTTCTCAACTCCATTATATAGTGTTTTGATACCTTTTATAATCATTTTGCTTAATTCCTTCTCAGGCATTTCCAGAGCCCACCCATCTTCCAGTATGAAGTGTAAGTCTACTTCCAACTCATTAGCCTCAGTCACTTTATCTCATTTCTCGACAAGTATAGATAATGTCATCTGCTTCTGTTTTTTGGGTATATTATTGTTGTTGTCAGGTGCCATCGAGTTGGAACAGACTCATAGAGACCCCATGCACAGAAGAATGAAACAATGTCTGATCCTGGGCCAATTACACTACCGCTGCCACACTTGAGGCCATCAAGGATGTCACCTGGCCGATCCATCTCTTTGGGGGTCTTCCTCTTTTTCTCTGATCCTCCATCTTACCCAGCATGACATCCTTTTCCAGCGACTGCTCCCTCCTTACAATATGTCCAAAGTAGGAGACATGAAGCTTAGCCATCCTGGCCTCCAAGGATCACTCTGGCCTCACTTCTTCCAAAACAGATCTATTGTTTCTTTTGGCAGTCCATGGCACTTTTAGTATTCTCCTCCAACACCAAATTTCAAAGGCATGAATTCTTCTATGATCTTCCTTATATACCGCCCAGCTTTCGCATCCATATGAGGTTATTGAAAATACCATGGCTTGGGTCAGGTGTACCTTAGTCCTCAAGGTGCTATCTTTGCTCTTCAACACTTTAAAAAGTTCCTGTGCAGCAGATTTGCCTAATGAAATACATCAGCTGATCTCTTGACTGCTGCTTCCACAAATGTTCATAGTTGATCCAAGAAGAATGAAGTCCTTGACAACTTCAATCTTTTCTCTGTTGATAAGAATGTTGTTTATTGGTCCAGTGGTGAGG
>NW_006409497.1:40471-41668 GCF_000296735.1 Chrysochloris asiatica | reverse complement strand
CTCTTGAAATGGTTGAACATTAACCATTTCCTTTTCGTACAATGACTCTGTGTATTCCTTCCATCTTTTTTTGATGCATTCTGCATCGTTCAATAATTTGCCCAGAGAATCTTTCAATAAGGAAAGCCAAGGCTTGAATTTTTTCTTCAGTTCCCCTAGCTTGAGAAATGCTGACCCTGTTCTTCCTTTTTGGTTTTCTAATTCTAAATCTTTGCATATTTTATTATAGTATTTGGTTTTATCTTCTCGAGCTGATCTTTGAAATATTCTCTTCAGCTCTTGGTCCTCGTCAATTCTTCCATTTGCTTTAGCATCTCTACACTATTCAGGGATATCCAGGGATTATCTGTGGCCTTAATACTTAGATGGGTGTGTATTTTGGTGTTTTTTTATGCTTTCCGATTGCCTTCACACAGATGTCATCAGGGAATGGGCTTCCCTTTTCATTGTTCTTCTTGAGAAATTTCAAGATGCCACTGTTAGTCATTTTGACATAACTTAGGATTTAATTTTCAGCCTAAGTCCTTTTTTGTTTGACTCTCATACTCCAGAATCCCTGTTCAGAACTTTTTTCTAGTTATAAACAGTTCAGGGCTGTTTCTTCTTCTTCTTTTTTTTTTCTTAAATGTTTTATTGTTAATTATGTGATAGTTTACATGGGAGAACAATAATTTTACATTCATTCTATTGTATATCATCTCATTGCCATGGTTACAATCCCCTCCATGCATCATCAACCAACCAAAGGGTATACCGTTCAATCCGTCCCCCCATATCTCCCAGGTCTTCAGCACACAGTCACTCTCCCTCTCTGGATCTAAAGTCTCCAGCTGCTCCATTGCTCCACGTCATCATCTCTGCCTCCATTTTAGGCATCACTGCTTCTCTGGGTAGGGTCCCGCTCTCCACTCTTCTCCCTTGATGGTCCTAGGGACCTCCACTCCTAGACTGAAAAGTTAATCACTTCCCTCCTTGCTATAAAAAGTCTACCTTTACAATTACAGCCCTCACAATCAGTCCTGATAACAATTATTCACTATTGTATCACAAGAGACCCATCTGCATTTCATTGCATCAGCTCCGCCTAGACAGATTGAATACTACTCACTGGAGATTCTGCCTTCCTCCAGGCCCTCTGGATCTAGGTTCCCTCTTGAAAGCTTGTAAGCAAGTCACTTCATACCTTTGTAGCCCTCT
>NW_006409497.1:13196-13749 GCF_000296735.1 Chrysochloris asiatica | reverse complement strand
TAAAGATTTGTTCCCTTTTTTTGGCTATTACATCCATAAGTGTAGGTAAAATTCACCAAATTGTAGCAGGTTACTCTTTTTAATTTTTTTTTCCCTCTTCTTTCTTCTTCAAGTCGAGTTCTGATCATCCAGCCATCAAAGCCAGGTCCAGTGGGTACTATCTGCAAGTATGGGAGTTCTTGTGCATCTCCCCTCACTTCATATCAGTAGGATGCTTCACTTTCCACTCTAGTCCTCTGTGGCCATGTCACTGCCTCTCAGCCCAGAAGTCCCCAGGTCCTGCCATACTGCTGGCCATCCAGTACCCCGCCCCCCTCCCCCCCCCCGGATTCACAGGGGTCTATTGAATGTGGTCAGACTTAGCTCGCAACTTCATTGCTGTTTTTCTCCCCTTTTCCCCTTATCAGTGATCAATGTGGTCACCAGCCAGACCACATGTCTGTTCATGTATTCCCCTAGAGTCTCAGTTTTGGAAGGGAGTTTGCTCTGAGGGGTCCCAACCACTTGCCTTGATGGCTCCCAGGTGAACAGCTTACTTGTACTTGTAGTAATC
>NW_006409497.1:3926-11676 GCF_000296735.1 Chrysochloris asiatica | reverse complement strand
TGGTGAAGTCTTTTGATGCACATAAGTTTTTAATTTGCAGTATGTCCCAATCATCTATTTTGTCTATATTGTTTGTGTAATTTTCAAAATATTTGGTAGTCTGTGTATTCCCTGTATTAGAGCCCTCACACTTATTCCTATTTTTTCATTGATGACCTTCATAATTTTTGGATTCACATTTAGGTCTTTAATCCATGCTGAGTAGGTTTTGCATAGGGCGTGAGGTAAAGGTTTTGTTTCAACCTTTTGCACATTGCTTTCCAGTTCTGCCAGCACCATCTGTTAAAGGGACTATCTCCTCCTCATGCAATATACCTAGGCACTTTGTCAACAGTGCCTACGTATATTGCACATTCCTAGGCTGTATGTGGATGGGTTAATTTCTGGGTTATCGATTCTGTTCCATTGATCAATATATGTTTCATTGTACCAGTACCAGGATGTTTTGACCACTGTAGCCATGTAGTAGATTTTGAAATAGGGAAATGAGAGGTTTCCAACCTTGTTCTTCTTCTTAAGCAGTGCTTTGCTTACCCTGGGTCTCTTTCCTTTCCATATAAAGCTTGTAATTGTCTTTTCCATCTCTTTGATTAATGTCGCTGGAATCTGGATGGAGATTGCATTATATGTGTAAATTGCTTTGGGTAGCATTGACATTTTCACTATGTTGAATCTTCCTATCCAGGAACATGGTATGGTCTTCCACTTTTGTCAGTCTCTTGTGGTTTCTTGAAGTTGTTGTTGTTATTAAGTGCCATAGAGTCAGTTCTGACTCATAGGGACCCTGTATAGGGTTTCCAAGAAGCAGTTGGTGAGCTTGAACCACTGACCTTGCAGTTCAAATGGCTTTGCAGTCTGTCTCATTAACCCACAGTGCCACACCAGGACTCTTGTAGCAGTGTTTTTAAAATTTTCTTTGTATAGGTCCTTTGTTTCTCTGGTTATATTTATTCCCAGATATTTCATCCTTTGGGTGGCTATTGTAGATGGTATTGTTTTCCTAATGTCCTTTTCAGCACTGTCATTGTTACTATAGAGGAATCCAGCTGATTTTTGTATGTTGATCTTATACCCTGCCACTTTACTGAATCTTCCAATGAGGTCTAGTAGCTTTTTTTTTACTGAGTCTTTGGGGTTTTCTATGTATAGGATCATACCATCTGCAAATAGAGAGTTTTACTTCCTCTTTGCCAATTTGGATGCCTTTAATTTCCTTATCTTGCCATATAACTCTGGCTAAGACTTTCAAAACAATATTGAATAGGAGTGGTGACAAAGGGCATCCTTGTCTGGTTTCTGTTCTCAGAGGGAAGGCTTTCAGTTTCTCTCCATTGAGAGTCACATAGGCTGTTGGTTTTGTATATATGCTCTTGATTATGTTGAGGAACTTCCCTTCAGTTCCTACTTTGTTGAGTGTTTTTATCAGGAATGGATGTTGGATCTTGTCAAATGCCATTTCTACATCAATTGATAAGATTTTTCTTATTTATATTGTGGATTACATGGATTGCTTTTCTAATGTTGAACCATCCTTGCATCACTTTTATGAAACACACTTGATCATGATGTATTATTTTTTTGATGTGCTGCAGGATTCTGCAGGCTAGGTTTTTTTTAAAAAAATGTTTTATTGTGAATTATGTGATAGTTTACATGGGAGAACATTAGTTTTACATTCATCCTGCCATATATAGTTTCATTGTGATGGTTACAGTCCCCTCCATTCATCATCAATCAACCAAAAGGTATACCCTGAAAGCATGGCCCCCAGTTGTCAGCACACAGGCCCTCACATTCTCTGGATCTAAAGTCCCCAGCCACTCTATTGCTATACGTCATCGTGTCTGCCTCCATCTCTGGTGTCATTGCCTCTCTGGGTAGGGTCCCGCTCTCCACTCTTCTCCCTTAATGGTCCCAGGGACCTCCACTCCTAGACTGCAAAGTCAATCACTCCCCTCCTTTTGCTAAAAAACGTCTACCTTTACATTTTCAACCCTCACAATCAGTCCTGATAACCACCATTCACCATTGTATCAGCGGAAATTCTACCTTCATCCGTGTCCTCTGGATCTAGGTTCCCTCTTGAAAGCTTGTAAGCCAGTCACTTCTTGCCTTTGTAGCCCCCCCCCCGCTCCATTTTGGATAGCCAGTGTGCAAGTTGCCCATCCCTGTCTACTCTGTGCATGGAGGGGGTGGGAATGATCCTTGCTGTAAAGATTTGTTCCCTCTTTTGAGCTGCTGCATCCATAAGTGTAGGTAAAGATCATCAAATTGTATCAGATTATTCTTTTTTTTCCTCTTCTTTATTTTTCTAGTTGAGCTCTGATCATCCAGTCATTGAAGCCAGGTCAAGTGGGTATTATATGCAAGTGTGGGTGTTCTTGTGCATATGCTCTCTCTTCTTATAAGCTGGATGCTTCACTCATCACTCTAGTCCTCTGTGGCTATGTCACTGACTCTGGGCCCAAGTGTCCCCAGGTCTTGCCACACTGCTGGCCAACCAGGTCTCCACCTGGGTTCACAGGAGTCTGTTGAGCTTAGTAGGGCTTAGCTCGTAGCTTCATTGTTTTTCCCTCACTTCACCTTATCGGTGACGAACGTGGTCACCAGAGTGTGTATTCCCATTGAGTTTTAGTCTTGGAAGGGGGTTTGCCTTGAGGGGACGTGACCACTTACTTGCCTTGATGTCTCCTGAGCAAGCAACTTGCTTGCTCTTGTAGTAATCACTCGGACTGCCAATATTGTTTTGTGTTTTTCTTGTAGGTCTTTCTTTCAAGAAGTATCTTCTGTTGTTCTAGTCACTCCAGGCTGGTCTGCTTGTTCTTTTGAGTGGAAATTTCCCTCCTCTGAAGACTCTGAATGCTGTTCAGGATTCCACCTATGGTCTTACATAATGCAGAGGCTCTGCAGCAAGCTTCCTTCACTGGGCACGTTGTAGCCCCATTTTAGGTATTCTTGCTATTCCTTTCTCTCCCCCTCAATTGTCCATTTTATAATGGTTTGCAAGGGAAACCAAGATTCAAAAGACAGCCAAATATCTTAACATTATTTCCCCCCATTTCCCCATTCCAACCATGTGTCAATCCCTGTATTCCAGAACCGTGTTGGTCCAAGGTTGTGCATACATCATTCTTTACCTCTGTCCCACTTAGCCCAGGCAAACCTGCTTAATTGTTCTCTCATCTGCTTTGTTCTTCCATCCCCCTCCCCCTTCTTGTATATTGCCCCCTTTGCTAACACCCAAACTATCCTGTGTCTATTACCTGCCCTGTGTTCCACCTTCACCTCCCTCCCCTCACCCCACCTACCACATCCCAGTAACCAGCAGTAACCCCCCCCCTTTTTTTATTGTTTCTTTTTCTTAGTCTTTTACACAAGTGGTCCTATGCAGTATTTCTGCTTTTGTGACTAATTTTACACAACATAATGTCCTCAAGGTTCATCTATGTTATGCGGTGACTTGCAGCTTCCTTGTTTACTTCAAGTTAGCATAATATTCCATTGTGAAAGTCTTGTTTCAATCTTTTGCACACTGATTTCTAGTTCTGCTAGCACCATCTGTTGAAGAGACTATCACCTTCCCATGCAATATATTTAGGTATTTTGTCAAAAATCATTTGGCAGTATGTAGATGGGTTAATTTCTGTATTCTCCATTCTGTTCCATTGATCTATATATCTTTTATTGTACCAGTATCAAGCTGTTTTGACCACTGTAGCCATGTAGTAAATTTTGAAGTCGGGGAGTGAGAGGTTTTCAACCTTATTCTTATTCTTAAGCAGTGCTCTGCTTACTTATCCTGGGTCTCTTTCCTTTCCATATAAAGTTTGTAATTTTTTTATCCATCTCTTTGAAGAATGTTGTTGGAATCTGGATTGGGATTGCATTATATGTATAAATTGCTTTGGGCGGTATTGACGTTTTCACAATGTTATGTCTTCCTATCCATTTTTGTAAGTCTCTTTTGGTTTCTTTTAGTAGTGTTTTTTAGTTTTCTTTGTATAAGTCCTTTGTTTCTCTGGTTACATTTATTCCTAGATATTTCATCCTTGGTATGATTTTTGTAAATGATATTGCTTTCTTAATGTCGTTTTTAATGCTGTCGTTTTTGGTATAGAGGAATCCATCTGATTTTTGTATGTTGATCTTATATCCTGCCACTTTTCTGAATCTTCCAATGAGGTCTAGTAGCTTTTTTAGTGAGTCCTAGGGGTTTTCTACATATAGGATTATATCGTCTGCAAATAGAGAGAATTTTACTTCCTCATGGCCAATTTGGATGCCTTTAATTTCCCTGTCTTGCCGAATAGCTCTTTCTAAGATTTACAGCACAATATTGAATAGGAGTGATGACAAAGGGCATCCTTGTCTGGTTCCTGTTCCTAGGGGGAAGGATTTCAGTTTCTTTCCATTGAGAGTAACGTAGGCTGTTAGTTTTGTATATATGCTCTTGATTATGTTGAGGAATTTCTCTTCAATTCCTATTTTGTTGAGTGTTTTTATCAGGAATGGGTGTTGAATTTTGTCAAATGCCTTTTCTACATCAATCGATATTATCATGTGGGTCTTTTCTTTTTTCTTATTTATGTGGTGGATAATGTTGATTGTTGTCCTAATGTAGAACCATCCTTGCATCCCTGATATGAATCCCACTTGATCTTGATGTATTATCTTTTTGATGTGTTGCTGAATTCTGTTGGCTAGGATTTTGTTGAGAATTTTTGCATCTATGAGGGATATTGCTTTACAAGTTTCTTTCTTAGTGATGTACTTCCCTGGTTTTGGTATGAGGGTTATGCTTGCTTCATAAAATGCATTGAGAAGTTTTCCATGCTCCTCTATCTTTTGGAATAATTTGAGTAGAATTGGTGACAGCTCTTTCTGGAATGTTTGGTAGAATTCACCAGTGAAGCCATCTGTGCCTGGACTTCTTTTGGTTGGGAGTTTTTCGATGACCTGATCAATTTCTTTTTTTGTTATGTGTCTGTTCAGGTTTTCTACTTCACTGTGTGTAAGTTTAGATAAGTCATGTTTATCTAAAAATATATCCATCTCTTCTAAGTTTTCAAATTTGCTGGAGTACAGCTCTTCATAATATTTAGTTATTATTCTTTTTATTTTCTTTGGTTCCATTGTGACATCTAATGTGATGTGATTTCTAATGCATGTTACTTGTAACTTCTCCCACTTTTCTTTTGTTAGGCTTGCCAATGATCTGTCAATTTTGTTAATCCTTTCAAAGAACCAGCTTCTTGTCCTTTTGTTTCTTTCTATAGTTTTTCTGTTTTCAATCTCATTTATTTCTGATCTAATGTTTATTATTTCTTTTCTTTTGGTAGCTGTAAGTTCCATCTGTTGATCTAGTTCTAATTATTGTAGATGCTGTGTTAGTATGTTAATTTTGGTTCTTTCTCTTTTTGGATGTGTGCGCTTATTGCAATAAATTGTCCTCTCAGCATCGCTTTCACCATGTCTGAAAGTTTTTGGTGTGTAGTGTTTTCGTTCTCATTTGTTTCTAGGAACTTTGTGAATTCACGTTTAATTTCTTCTACTAACAGCCGCTTTTCAGCAGAGTGTTATTCAGTTTTCAGTTTTCATGTATTTGACTTGAATTCTTTGCTCTTCCTGTTGTTGATTTCTAATTTGATAGCATTGTGGTCTGAGAAGATGCTTTGTAGTATTTTGATATTTGTAAATTTATGGAGATTTGTTTTGTGGCCTACAACATGGTCTATTCTGGAGAATGTTTCATGTGCTCTGGAAAAGAATGTGTAGTGTGCTGTTTTTGGGTGGAATGCTTTGTACACATCTATGAGATCCAGTTGGCTGATTGTGTTGTTTAGTTCTTCTGTGGCTTTGTCACATTTCTTTCTGGTTGTTCTATCTATTTTTGAAAGTGGTGGATTAAAATCACCCACTATTATTGTAGACCCATCTATTTCTTTCTTCAAATCTATTAGAGTTTGCTTTATATATTTTGGAGCTCTTTTATAGGGAGCATATATATTAATTATGGTTATTTCATCTTATTCAATTGTGTCTTTAATCATGACAAAATGTCCATCTTTATCTATTATGCAGATTTTTCCTTAAAGTTTATTTTATCAGAGATTAGTACTGCCACTCCTGTTCGCTTTTTATTGCAATGAGCTTGGTATATTTTTTTCCATCCTTTGACTTTTAATCTGTTTTTGTATCTGTGTGTAAGATGTGTCTCTTGCAGACAGCATATTGAAGGGTCTTGTTTTCTTATCCATTCTGCAACTCTCTGTCTTTTCAGTGGTTCATCCAATCCAATGACGTTCATTGTAATTATCAATAGGTATGAATTAGTTGCTGCCATTATGTTAACTTTTTGTTAGTGCTGTTAGTTCCTTTGTTCTGCATGCCTTCTTGTGTTGAGTTTGTGTTTTTTGTGTGCTATTTCTTGTCGCTTTCCTCTTAGTTTTCATGTTTGTTTGTTCTACTTGGAAGTTCATTTTCATGGTAAGTTGTAAAGTATTAACTTTCTTTTTGGTTACTTTATATTCTATTAACTTTTCTCTCCATTTAAGAGAATCTATCGTGTCCTATAATCTACCTGACATCCTCACCACCTGGATCTATGTTACTACATTTTCACCTTCTTTGACATTGATATTGTTTTGATCTTTGGTTGACCTCCCAGCTCCCTTGGATTCATTGTTGTAGTTTTGTTCTCTTCTGGACTCTGCTATCCTTTGTCTAAGTTTCAGGTGGTATTCCCATGCCTGTCAATCTCTGGCTGTTGTCTGTTCTTGTTGTATTTGAGTCCAAAGAACTCCCTTTAGGATGTTTTGAAGTGCTGGATTGGCTTTGACAAAATCTCTTAGCTTCTATTTATCTAGGAATGTGTTGATTGCACCATCATATTTGATTGACAGTTTTGCTGGATAGACGATTCTTGGTTGGCAGTTTTTTTCTTTTAGAATTTTGTATATGTCTCCCCATTGCCTTTTTGCCTGAATGGTTTCTGCTGAGAAGTCAGAGCTTAATCTGATTTGCTTGCCTTTATAAGTAATACTTCTTTTTTTCCCAGTCCACTTTTAGAATTCTCTCCTTGTCTTTGATTTTTGAGAGCCTGATTATTATATGTCTTAGTGATTTTCTTTGGGGTCTATCTTTCCTGGAGTACATTTGACTTCTTGAATGTTTATCTTCTCATCTTTCAAGATGTTAGAGAAATTTTCTTCCAGAAGCTCTTCCACTATCTCCTCTGTGGACTTCTCTGATTCTTCCTGTTCTGGAATGTCAATAATTCTTACATTATTCCTCTTCATGTTATCCAGCATGAATCTTAGACTCTCCTCCGATTTTTTAAATTCTTTTTTTTTCTGCTTGCTGTAGCTCCTTTCATCAGCTCTACCCAGACAGATTGAATAGTACCTACTGGAGATTCTGGCTTCCACCATGCTCCCTAGCACTAGGTTCCCTCTTGAAAGCTTGTAAGCCAGTCACTTCTTGCCTTTGTAGTCCCCCCTCCCAATTTGAGTATCTATGTCCAAGTTGCCCTTCTCTGTCCACTCTATGTGTGGGTGTGTGTGTGAATGTTTGTTGCTGGGAGGATTTGTTCCCTCTTTTGAGTCCCTACTTCATAGGTATAGGTGAAGTTCATCAGACTGTATTAGCTCACTCATTTTTCTTCTTCTTCCTTCTTCTTTCCTCTCCTGGTTGAGCTCCGATTGTCCAGTCATCCAGTCCAGGTTATGTGGGTATCATTTGCAAGTGTGGG
>NW_006409497.1:0-565 GCF_000296735.1 Chrysochloris asiatica | reverse complement strand
CAGTCAGTCATAGGCAGAAGACGGACTTATAAGCCTTCTAGTGTGGTGTTTCTGACTATTCTTTTCTCTCCCTCTCTAGTGTCTACTCTATATTATAATGCAAGGGAAACCAAGATTATAACAAACAAACAAACAAACAAAAAAAACAGTCAAGCATCTTAACATGATCCCCCCCACCCCATTGCAACCATGACTCAATCCCTGTATCTCAGAGTCCTGCTGTTCCAAGGCTGTGCATATATCGTCCTTTATCTCTGTCCCTTGTAGCCTTTTTAAACATGCCAAATGTTTTTCCCATCTGCTCCGTTTCTCCACTATCCTCACTCTCCCTGTATATTGCTCCCATCCCTAGCACCCAAGCTCTCCTGTGTCCTATCCCCACCCTGTGCTCCGCCCTCCCCCCTTCCCCCCCATCACCAACTTCCCAACAACCAACAATGACTTCCCCCTACCCCCTTTTAGTATAATTTTTTTTTTCTTAATCTTTTACAGTAGTGGTCCTATGCAGTATTTCTCTTTTTGTGACTGACTAATTTCACTCAGCATAATGTCCTCAAGGTTCATC
>NW_006409496.1:51748-52349 GCF_000296735.1 Chrysochloris asiatica | reverse complement strand
ATGTTTTGATTACACCATCATATTTGATTGACAGCTTTGCTGGGTAGAGGATTCTTGGGTGGCAGTTTTTTCTTTCAGGGTTTTATATATGTCTCACCATTGCCTTCTTTTTTTTTTTTCTTAAATGATTTATTGTGAATTATGTAATAGTATACATGGGAGAACATTAGTTTTAGATTCATTCTATCATATGCAATCCTTCCCCCGTGCCCCCCAGGTCTTCAGCACACAGTCACTCTCCCTCTCTGGGTCTAAAGTCTCCAGCTGCTCCATAGCTCCTCATCATCATCTCTGGCTCCATTTCAGGCATCACTGCTTCTTGGGGTAGGGTCCCGCTCTCTGCTCTTCTCCCTTGATGGTCCTAGGGACCTCTGCTCCTAGACTGAAAAGTCAATCACTCCCCTCCTTGCTATAGCAAAACATCCACCTTTACATTTCCAACCCTCACAGTCAGTCCTGATAACAATTATTCACTATTGTATCACAAGAGACCCGTCTGCCCTTCATTGCATCAGCCCCAGCTAGTCAGATTGAATACTACTCACTGGAGATTCTACCTTCCTCCAGGCCCTCTGGGTCTAGGTTCCCTCTTGAAAGCTTG
>NW_006409496.1:46211-50273 GCF_000296735.1 Chrysochloris asiatica | reverse complement strand
TACTTAGATGGGTATGTATTTTGGTATTTTTTATACTTTCCAATTGCCTCCAGGTAGATGTGATCAGGAAATGGGCTTACCTATTCACTCTTCTTCTTGAGAAATTTCAAGATGCCACTGTTGGTCGTTGTGATGCAATTTAGGATTTAATTTTCGGCCTATTTCCTTTTTTGTCTGCTTGTCCCACTCCACAATCTCCGTTCAGGCCTTTATTGTAGTTCAGGGCCAGCTGTGGCCATATGGCTTTAAGTGGAAACTGTCTCTTTAAATGTTGAGGAGATCTGTGTGCATGCATAGTAGAACCCTCTGAGGGTAGGGCTGGGGTGTCCACTAGCTCAGGCACCCCTATAGTCACCAGAATGGAGTTACACAGACAGTAAGGGACCAACGAACAGATACCAAAAAAAAAAAAAGAATGCCGACACCTCTTATCTCTGTGGCTCTGTCAGGCATCCGTGGCTGCTCCGATCCTTTCCCCACTTGGCCCCACTCAAGATGGTGGCTCCTGGAGCAGCTGAGTGTCCCGAACCAGAAAGTAATGAATTTCTTGCTTCTGCCACAAGCTCCCCCAACTGTAAGTCTTTCAACTTTCTAAATATTCCTTTTTATGTGGTTCAGAGTTCTGGGACCATCCCCTGAGCCTGTGTTGTTGCTGGCAGAGCTCCTCACTGCACTTCCAGCCGATCCACCATCTTGTTTGTTCTCTCTGTAGTTTGTTTTTGTAGTTTTCAAGTTTGGTAGTCTGTGTATGCCCTGAATTAGAGCTCTCACATTTGTCCCTATTTTTTCATTGATGGCTTTCATAATTCTGGGATTCACATTTAGGTCTTTAATCCATGCTGAGTTGATTTTTGTATAAGGTGTGAGGTAAAGGTCTTGTTTCAATCTTTTGCATATCGCTTTCTAGTTCTGCCAGCACCATCTGCTGAAAAGACTATCCCCTACCCATGCGATATATTTAGTCACTTTGTTGAAAATCAGTTGGTTGTATGTTGATGGGTTAATTTCTGAATTCTCGATTCTGTTCCATTGATCAACTATCTTTCATTGTACCAGTACCAACTTGTTTTTACCACTGTAGCTATGTAATACATTTTTTAAGTAGGGGAGTGAGAGGTTTCCAACCTTATTCTTTTTCTTAAGCAGTGCTTTGCTTATCCTGGGTCTCTTTCCTTTCCATATAAAGTTTGTAATTGTTTTTTTCCATCTCCTTGAAGAATGTTGTTGGAATCTGGATCAGTATTGCATTATATGTGTAAATTGCTTTGGGCAGTATTGACATTTTCTCCATTGTAAAGTATTTCAAAACATTTTATAATCATTTTTCTGAATTCCTTCTCAGTCATTTCCAAGGCCTGCCCTCCTTCCAGAATGGAGTCCAGGTCTACCTCTAGGTAGGTCATTTGTCTCAGACATTTTATCTTGTTTCTGGACATGTGCTGATATTGTCATCTTTTTGTTTCTAAGACATGTTTAGTATATAGCTGTGGTCTTAATACTTAATTGAGTGTGTGGTTTGGTATTTTTTTATGCTCTCTGATTACCTCCAGGTAGATGTGATCAGGTGGTAGAATTCCCTTTTCACTCTTATTGCTTAACTCAGAGTAAATTTTGCAGGTGTTGTCTGCCTCCCTGGTATACGTCAGTTGCTATTAGTTCTTGCCTGGATTGTGGGGTTTTATAGGGTGTGATTGTAGCTTGATTATATGGCAGCAATTACTGTCTCTTCTTAGGTAATATAAGGAGAGAAAGAGCCACCCAAAGGTAAAAGTAGGAACAAAAATAACAAAACAGCTACAGCAAAAAAAAACCTAAATTGGATACTGTAGTCTATAATCGCAGAAAAGGGAGAGGAGAGAGAGAAGAAAAAACAAAATCTGTAGTCTAATATGAGTATGACTTTAATATCCACTTTCAGCTTTTTGCCTTCAAGGCCACCTGATAAACTTCAAGATGATGGTTGTTATGCTATACATCAGGATTTAATTCTCCCTCTCCACACCCTCTGTTCTGGCCTTTTCCCTATTGATAAACTGTTCAGGGCCAGCTGTGGCCATTTTGAGATGCCTACCCCAGTAAGTGATGAGACTATCTGTGCACATGCATGGCAGAAGAACCCACCAGTGGTGGGGGTGGGGGTGTCCACTTGCTCAGGCACCCAATCTAGTCACCAGAATGGATGTGTGCAGACAGTGAGGGGCCAATGAACAGATAAGGAAAAAAAATCAGAATAAAGCAAAACTAACAAAGCATGTCGTTCACCTTTGCTCTGAGGTTCCCATGGTGTTATTCCCTGGCAGGTCTGCTTGCTACCCCACTTGGTCTTACCGTTTGGTCTCACCCAAGTTGTCAGCTCTGGGCTGCTGAGCCCGGCATATTCTAAAGTACAAGATTTCTTACTTCCGCTACAAGTTCCACTAGCTATAAGCCCTCAAACGTTTTAAATATTGCTAGATATGTTCAGAGTTTTGGAGCTGTCCCCTGAACCTGCTTCTTCTGGTATTCTGTGGTTTTGCTGATGAAGAACTTCACTGCACCTCTACCCTATCCATCATCAAGCTCTGCCTCTCCCCTGCAAAGTCAGTTTGAACCACAAGCTGGCAGTTCTAACTCACCAGCTGCCCTTGGAAATTTCATCTTTCTCCCCTGTGGAGTGGTTGCTGTTGCTGTTGGTAGGTGCTTCTAGTCAGTTCCAACTTACAGCAACCCTATGCACAATATAACTAAACACAGCCCAATTCTGTGCCTAACTCACAATTTGTATATTTGAGTCCATTGCTGCTGCCACTGTGCCAATCAATCTCATTGGGTCTTCCTCTTTTTCGCTGACACTCCACTTTACCAAGCATGATGTCTGTCTCCAGAGACTGGTCCCTGCTGATAACATGTCCAAAGTATAACAGATGACGTCTCATCAGGCTGCCTTCTAAGGAACATTCTGGCTATATTTCTTCCAACACAGATTTGTTTGTTTTTCTGGCAGTCCAAGGTACTTTTAATATTCTTCTCCAACACTTTAATTCAAATGCATCCTTTCTTCTACCATCTTCCTTATTCATTGTCCAACATTTACATACATATGAAATTACTGAAAATACCATGGCTTGGGTCAGGTACACTTTAGTCCTCAAACTGACATCTTTGCCCTTGAGGTCTTGTGCAGCAGATTCACCTAATGCAATATGTCACTTGATTATTCGCTGCTATTTATATTAATATTGATAATGGATCAAAGGAAAATGAAGTCTTTGATAACTTTAATCTTTTCTCTATTTATCATGATGTTTTTCACAGTCCAGTTGTGAGGATTTTTGCTTTCTTTACATTGAGAAACATCCCATACTGAAGGCTGTGGTATTTTTTGATCTTCATCAGTATATATTTTTTTAATTTAAGGTTTTTATTGTGGATTGAGTGAAAGTTTACAGGGCACATCATCAGTTTCACATTCAACAATTCATATAACTTGTTTCATTACATTGATTATAATCCCCTCCATATACCATCAGTTGAAAGTATTTCTCTCTATCCACTTTAGCTTTTTAAAAATCACACAAACAAAAAAACCCATTTAGGCATATATAATAATTTACATCTCCAAAGGGCACATTCTGCAAGTCTGCTCCCAGCCACCAGTTCTTAGTCCTTCTCTTCTTAGTTGATGAATCTTGAGTCCTCAGCTGCTCCCCCTCTCCATGCCCCCATCTCTGCCTCCATCTCTGGCACTGCTGTTTCTCTGGATAAGATCTCGCATTCTATTTGTGCATTCCTCTCTTGATGGTCCTCTGTTTCTGGACTGTAAGATTAAACATTGCCCTTTTTTTGTTAAAAAACTTCTACCTTTACAAGTGTGACAGTCGTAATTAGTCATGATAATAGTTATTCACTATTGAATCTTACGAATCTTATTGCCATCTCCTTTCACCAGACCCATCTAGACAAGATGACAGCTATTCACTGGGGACTCTTTCTTTCCCCCCACACTCTTAAACTAAGCTCCCTCTTGAAACCTTGTAAGCCAGTCACTTCGTGCCTTTATTGCCCCCTCATTTTAGATAGCCA
>NW_006409496.1:41621-43909 GCF_000296735.1 Chrysochloris asiatica | reverse complement strand
AGCAAGGGACCAATGAACAGATAACAAAAGAAAAGAATATCCACACCTTTATCTCAGCGGTTCTGCCAGGCATCTGTGGCCCTCTGATCCTTCCCCTGCTTGGTGTCACCCAAGGTGGCGGCTCCTCGAGCAGCCGAGCATCCTGGACTAGAAAGCGATAGATTTCTTGCTTCTGCCACAAATTCCCCCAGCTGTGAGCCTTCCAACCTTCTAAATTTTCCTTTATTTATGGTTCAGAGTTCTGTGACCATCCCCTGATCCTGCTTGGTCGGGTATTCTGTGTTGTTGCTGGCGGAGCTCCTTACTGCACGTCCACCCGGTCTGCTATCTTGTTTGTTGTTCCTTGATCTTCATCAGTATTTTAAGTCCTTTTCACTTTCAGCAAGCAAAGGTGAATCATCTGCATATTGCAGGTTGTTAATGAGTTGTCCTTCAATCCTGATGCCACATTCTTCTTTTTATAATCCAGTTTCTCAGATTATTTGCTCAACATACAGATTAAATATATTTGGTTAAAGAATACAGGTCTTCTGTACACCTTTTCTGATTTTAGACCATTCAATGTCCCATTGTTTTGTTCAAATGACTGCCTCCTGTTTTATGTACAGGATTTTCATGAGAACAATTAACTGTTCTGGAATGCCCATTCTTCACAATGTATCCATGGCTTGCCATAATCCACACAACAAAGACCTTTGCATATTAGTTTCAGAACAAGAAGGATAAGATAGACCCTCCAGTGAGTAGTTTTCCTCTTTCCCAGATGGATCTGGTAAAAGGGAATAGGGGATGATGGTGATAGGATTTTTTGATTCAATTGTGAGCAATCATTATCAGGACTAATTGCAATTGTCCCAACTGCAATTGTAGAAGATGTGTAACTAAAAGGAGGGAGTAGTTAATCTTTCATTTCAGGAACAGATGACCCAGGATCATCAAGAAGGAAGAGTATGAGTGGGGTGTGAGATACTACCCAGAAAAGCAGAGACAACAGAGACAGTTATAGAAGCAATGGCATGGATAGATGAACCACTGAGGACTCTAGGCCCATGAGTTGAGAAAGGCTGTGTGCCTGTGGACAGAAGGCTGGTTTGAAAAATGTGCCCTTTGGACATTTAATTGAATACATATATTTTGTTTTGTATGTGTACATTAAATATTTTTGTTTGTTCACTTGTGAAAAATAAGAAGTAAAAGGGAAGTCTCACAGTAGAAATAGGGTAACTGTTGTTACAGGGAGGGGAGTGTAATCAATGAAATGAAACGAAATGTATAAATGGTTGAAAGTAAAAGTAAGAAAGAAAAACAATCTATGAAGATTATGGGGGGATTATTCATGGACTATAGGGTAGACACATTTCAACATGGGTGACAGGTCAGGCAACATACAATGAGAAGGAGGAAAAATGAAGGTAGTGGGAGACACAAAAGAATGTAATATTAAGGTGACTAGAGGTAAATATTGTTAACTATTGGTACATGGAAGGAATTGCAATCATTGTAATGAAGCAAAGTATATGATTTGTTGAATGTAAAACTAATGATCTGCTCTGTAAACCTTCACTCAATTCACAAGCAAAAAGAAAAAAGAAAAAAAAAAAGCCTTTGGATTGTTAATAAAGAACAAGTAAACATCTTTCTGCTTTTGTCTGCTTTCAGCCAAGATCTATCTAACGTTACCAACGATATCTCTTGTTCCTCATCATCGTCTGAATCCGGCTTGAATCTCTGATGGTTCCCTACAGATGTACTGTTGCAGATGTTTTTGAATTATCTTCAGCAAAGTGTTACGTGCATGTGATATTAATGATATCGTTTGATGATTTCCACATTCCATTTGGTCACCTCTTTTTGGAATATGCACAAATATGGATCTCTTCCAATCAGTTGACCATATCAGTTGACCAGGTAGCTGCCTTCCAAATTTCTTGGCATAGATGAGTGAGTGCCTTTAGTGCATCAGTTTGTTGGAAGATTTCAATTGGTATTCCATTATTCTTGGAGTCTTGTTCTTTACTAGTGCCTTAAGTGCACCTTGAACTTCTTCCATCTGTACTATGGACTCTTGAACACATGCTACCTCTTTTAATTGCGGAACATCAACCATTTCTTTTGGGCCTATGTTCTCCTTTTAATGCTTTATGCATCATTCAATATTTTGCCCAAATAATCCTTCAGTACCGCAACTTGAGACTTAAATTTTTTTTTAATGTTTTATTGTGAATTATATGATAGTTTACATGGGAGAACCTTAGTATTACATTCATTCCATCGTATATCATCTCATT
>NW_006409496.1:13398-13965 GCF_000296735.1 Chrysochloris asiatica | reverse complement strand
GGTCTACTTCTGGTTCATTTGTCTCAGATATTTTATCTTTTTTCTGGACATGTGCCGATATGGTCATCTGTTTTTGCTTCTTGGGCATGTTTAATATTTATCTGTGGCCCTAATAATTAATTATGTGTTTTGGTACTTTTTTATGTTTTCTGATTAACTCCAGGAGTATGTGATCAGGATGTGATCTTCCCTTTTCACGCTTCTTATTGCTTAACTCAGAGTAACTTATTTGAGCCTCAGTTGGGCCTGGGCCTCCGCGGCGGGCCGTTTGGGCCTTGGGCGGGCGGGTTGAGCCTAGGGCAGGCAGTTTGGGCCTCTGGGGCCCTGGGCGTCAGCAACTGGGCTGTAGGAAGGTTGGGCCTTGGGTAGGGGGTTTGCACCTCGGGCAGGCGGTTTGGGCCTATAGGGGCCTGGACGTCAGCGACCGGGCTGCAGGAAGGTTGGGCCTCGGGCGGGTGGTTTGGGCCTCGGGCGGGTGGTTTGGGCCTCTGGGGGCCTGGACGTCAGCAACCGGGCTGCAGGAGGGTTGGGCCTCGGGCGGGTGGTTTGGGCCTCTGGGGGCCTGGA
>NW_006409496.1:0-12738 GCF_000296735.1 Chrysochloris asiatica | reverse complement strand
GGGCTGCAGGAGGGTTGGGCCTCGGGCGAGCAGGTTGGCCCTGTGGGGGTCCAGACATCAGCTACCGGGCTGCAGGAGGGTTGGGCCTCGGGCGGGTGGTTTGGGCCTCGGGCAGGCGGTTTGGGCCTCTGTGGTCCTGGACGTCAGCGACTGGGCTGCAGGAGGGTTGGGCCTCGGGCAGGCGGTTTGGGCCTCTGGTGGCCTGGACATCAGCGACTGGGCTGCAGGAGGTTTAGGCCTTGGGCAGGTGGTTTGGGCCTCTGTGGGCTTGGACGTCAGCAACTGGGCTGCAGGAGGGTTGGGCCTCGGGCGTGCAGGTTGGCCCTGTGGGGGCCTGGACGTCAGCTACCGGGCTGAAGGAGGTTTGGGCCTCAGGCGGGTGGTTTGGGCCTCAGGTGGGCGGGTTAGGTCTTAGGGGCACTGGGCCTCAGCAACCTGACTGTGTGGCGGGTTGGGCCTTGGAGGCCCTGGACCTCGGCAGCAGCAGGTATGTGATTTAGGCCTTGGTTGGGCCTGGGCCTTTGTGACCAGTCTGTGGGCAGGTTGGGCCTCAGGGCAGGCCTTGGCCTCAGTGGGAGTGTCTGGGCCCTGGGAGGGCCTTGGCCTCAGTGGGCGGGTTTGTGCCTTGGGCGTTTCTGAGCCTCAGTGGCTTGGCAGAGGGCTGGTCTAGGCTGGGGCTGTAGAGGGCTGTAATGGCTGGAGGGAGGCAGTGTCCGTATTTAATGATGTAAAGAATGCCTCTCTCAGTCTTTCTGCACCGTGGGTACCCCAATTTTCCTGATATCCACACCGATATCCCTCTCTATTTGTTCAGCTTTGTTATCCTTTTCTCTGGAAATGCAGCCACCTAAATTAAGTTTCTTTAGCCCTGCATTCCAGTGTCTGCAGGGGGCAGAGGCACTTGCCGGCGTGGGTGCGGGCGCGGGCGCGGGCCTGAAAGCGGGAGCCGCATGCAGGCAGGCAAAAGCTTAAAATGCTTGTACTTCGTCAGCAATTTGATCTTTTAAAAAAACTAGTTCAGACTGTTGAAATATAAGATCTTATGTTTGTTCAAAGGCTGTCTGTCTGCTAGACAGAGGTTGCGTATGTGCGATTCTTCCCCTTTTCCCCGGAGACTTCCCTACCTGGGTTGCCTGGTCAGGGAAGTGCCGCGTTACTCTCTGCCTTTATTCTTGAATGGGCGAATAACCATCTGACAAGCACTGTTGGCATTTCAAAGGCCAACTGTTTTACAAGGGTCAGAGAATCAGGGACAAGGGTCCTTCCAGATGTAAGAAGTAGTCGGGACACAAAATCTTGAAAAGGCTCATCAGGACCCTGACACACCTTTGATAACTCAGTAGTTTGCTTACTGGTGTTGGAGATGGATCTCCAAGCTTTTCGTCTGAACTGATTAATCTGAGCATAGGCAGGCATAGGATACATAATTTGCTTTTCTATGGTATTATATTCCCCTTCCCCTACTAACATGTCAAATGTGGCTCCCCCATTCCGCTGATTGTTGTTAAGGTTTGCTATACGCCGTGTTTCCTCATAATACCCAGATTTCCACAACAAATAATCACCTCCTGTAAGACAGGCACGGGCGATATTCTTCCAATCTAAAGGAGGCAAGGCTTCTTCACAGACTAGTTGTATCAAAGCCTGTGTAAAGGGAGCATTCGGCCCATATTGAGTACAAGCCATTTTTAACTCTTTTAAACTTTTAAAGGGTAAAGAGCTGTGGGTGTGAGTCTCCACATCTCTACCGTGCTCATCTTGACCAGCGGGCGTCTGAACAATTGGCTACATTTGAAAACCAGACAACTCGCCCCCCCTGTCTTGCTCCACCAAGCAATGCCGCCTTTATCAGGGAGTATCTTGGGGTAGCTATTTTTACAGTGACAGGGGCAATCACTGGGGTATTAGACTGAACAGTGGCACAGGGGTTCGAGCATAAGGGAGTCGTTGTTTCTTTTTGAGTCCTAGCCTCTCTTTCTTTGGCTAAGTCAGCAAGGGCAGCATGCCACTGCTCCTCCTTTTGCTGTATAGTTTCATTCAACACCTTTTTCTCTAAAGTTAAATCTTTTAACTGACTTAAAACTTCTTTCAGCACAGATTTTAGATCTCCCTCAGGCGTTTCACCAGAAGTTAATGGGGAATTAGACTTGCACCTGGGCGCTTCCTCTTTTTCCAGCGCCATGTTAGGGTGCGGCCCTTCTTCTTCACCCTTATCTACTACTGCCTCTCTTACTTCCTTGTCCTTCAGTGCCAGCGCAATTTTAGGGCGCGGCTTCTCCTCTTCTTGTTCCTTCTTTATGCTGACTGAAAAAAGAGCACTGACCGGAGAATCTGGCCAGGCTTCATCCCCACTCTCATTTTCTTTCTTATTCTCGTGTTTCTCATCCCCCAATTCTTTTTCTATGCTCAAAGTCGGTAAAGATTGTAAATCAAGGTATATGGGTGGAGGTGGAGTGGTTGGTTCTGTGGAACTGCCTCCCAGATGATTGCTGCCAAAATCAAAAGTATCTCAGACAAGCCACCACAAACTAAATGTATAGGCAGGCACCTGGGACGGGCCATTCTTAGCATAATATTCTTGCAGTTGACAACCTATCTGTTTCCATAACTTAACATCAACCGCTCCGTCCTCAGGGAACCAAGAACAGACAGTATTTACAAAGTCTATGAATTTACAAAGCTGACTATGATCTACTTTTGCACCTCTGCTACGTAGCATTTCTCTCAACATATCTACATATCGTGCTCTTTCCGGTTTGTTTTCCATACTTACCCGATTGGATTGCCCTCGCTTCTTTTAATGTCCACGCGTCCTTATTCCTCTCGTATTCGAGCCCCTCATTGGGCACTACTTATTGGGGTCCGAGACCTGCTCAGACCACTGCATGGGTTTCCCGAAGGAGAGGCGAGGATTAGCGAGCAGGCAAGGGACACAAGCTGATGGCAAGTGACAAAGTTTATTTCAAATCTCAGAGTATATATAGGATGGTTCTGCAAGTCATTGCTGTTTTGCATAGTTACAATTCTGTCCTTTACTGTGAATCAGGCGACCTTGGAAAACTACCTTCCCTGCTGTGTTGATAAGCAGACTTTGTCTGGTTAGACCCAGACTTAAAGTTTTATGAGGCCTGTAAGTCTTTTGGTCCCCAACATTCTGGTTGAGCTCTGATCATCTAGTCATTGAAGCCAGGTCAAGTGGATATTATCTGCAAGTGTGGGTGTTCTTGTGCAGATGCCCTCTCATCTTATCAGCTGGACACTTCACTCTCCACTCTAGTCCTCTGTGGCTATGTCACTGAATCTGGGCCCAAGAGTCCCCAGGTCTTGCCACACTGCTGGCCAACCAGGTCTTCACCCGGGTTCACAGAAGTCTATGGAACATGGTAGGGCTTCTTGAATGCTTATCTTCTCATCTTTCATGATGTTAGGGAAATTTTTTTCCAGCAGCCCTTTGACTATGTTTTCTGTGCTTTTCTTTGTCTCTTACTGTTCTTGGATTCTGATTACCCATAAGCTATATCTCTTCATGTTGTCTCACACGAATCTTAGACTTTCTTCAGATTTTTTCTTTCTTTTTTTCCTTATTGTTCTTCTAGCTTAGCAGTATTGAGAGGTTTATGTACAATCTAACTAAGTTGAATCTCACTGATTCAAATCTACTTCTTTGCCCTTTCAATATATTGTCCATTTGTGATACTTTAGTATTTATTTTGTTTCCCTTGACCTTTCTGTGAATTATTTGGAAGTACCTAAATATCATTCTCCTTAATTCTTTTTAAAGTAGCTCCAATGCCTTTTTCCCTCAAAAGCATTTTCTAGCTCTGCCTCTTGGTTATTTCTTTGCGCTACTCTGTTTTGTTTCTTCCGGTGAACACAATTTTTCTGCAGCTTTTGAAACATTTTGGTGGTGTTCTATTTGTATTAAGTTTAGTCCTTGTGTGGCACTGTGGGTTAATGTGCTGGACTGCAAGGTCACCAGCTGCTCCTTAGAAACTCTAAGCAGGGTTGCTATGAGTGAAAACCAACTCAACAGCAATTAACAACAACAACAACAACATTCTTAGGCACTCACCAACCGTAGGTGTGATCAAGAGATGAGCGTATGTGTTGTTCTCTGTTTGCTGTTCATGCAGTTCAGTTCAGGATGGACTTAGCTGATGTTGGTTATAGTCATTGATTCAGTGTATTGCAGCTGATATTGCTTGTTGTCCAATTGGTGGGGTTGTAGAGAGTATGGTTGTGGCTGGGTTGCATGGTCTCATTTGCTGTCTCCTGTTGGGTGAGGCAAGAAGAGAAAAAACACACACAAAAGAGAAGGGAAACCAACCAACCAACAAACAACAGTGATAAAAGAAAACAGTAGTGAAGGAAAAAGAAAAAAAAAAAAAAACTAGCTGTGGCTTTCTCCCCAACCATAAGTGGTATGCCTCTGAGCCACCTACCGGCTTCTTGCTTTCAGAGTCACCCAAAAAAGTTCAAGATGACCACATTGTGCCAGGCCATCCTGCACAGGTCTGCTGAGAGCCAGCCCCGGCATACTTATTTCAGGGTTTTCCCGAAGGCGGGTGTGGACGTCGGCGATAAGGATTACACGGAGTCATGGGTCATGATAAATTAAAATTTTTCTTATTACATGCTTTATTATTATTATTTCTATGGCTACTCTAATACTCTACTTCCCTCATTCTTTACTGTCCTGCTCATTCTTTACTCCCCTGCTCTCCTGCTCATCTCTTCTGCTTCCTTTCTCCCCTCCCCTGCTCCTGTTTTCCTTCTCTCCTCTCCTGCTCCCATCCTGCTCATCACTTCTGTTTCTTTTCTCCCTTCCCCTCCTTCCATTTCTTTACTGTCTCCTTCTCTACATTACTCTTATTCTTTTTATTTCTACACTACTACTCCTAATTATCTACATTACTACTTTCACTACTCCACTCCCTCCATTCTTGTCCTATCTCCTCTCCACCTCATATTCCTTCTTCTCTCCCTACTTCTTTCTGCTTCTTCTTACTTCTTTCACTCTTGCCTCTAAATCTCTTAGCTCTCTCCTTTTTTCTACTCCTTTCTTCTACTTCCCTTCTTCCCCTCCTCCTTTGTTCTATCTTACAACCCCCTTATATACCATTACAGAAAACACTGCATTCATAGTAATCAATGACATCAGGTACAATCTATCTTGGGACACATTCCTCATGGTTTACAATTCTTAAATTTACAACAGGGATGAGAAGTTACAGCAAAGACATTATCTCAAGGCATAGGAGACATTCGGGCACCTTGAAACCTTTTAGTTAAACATTTGTTCATACATAAATCTATTCTTTTCTCTGAGAAGCAAGTTAACCTTCATATATTTCTTAACCTTTGTCTGTTAAGTCTTGTTAATTTTAGTTGTTAGGTGCAATTAACTCTCCATTACTTCTTCCATACACTATCTGTTTATAGCCTACAAAAACATCACTTATCAGGGAAACTGAGGCTATGAAAAACAACTTCTCTAATTTACTGATCATTAATTTAAGAACGTCTAAGTCAGACTTTTTATTTAGTATCTGTATATACCCATAGCCTTTATCGATAGTCTAATTGTTTTTAGAAATTCTTGTACCCACAGCCCTTATTTATGGCTGTGGGATTCTTTATTGCCTTAAACTAAGGCTACAAGGAAGAATGTTTACAATCACTAAACCTAAGCTGGTAGTAATTCAATTGACAAATCCTGTCTCCTAGCAGTCTTAAGAACATTGTTAATATAAGTATTAAAACTACCTATGATTACAAGTAGAATAAAATGTAGCTAATGTGTGGCTTCTAACTTTTAAGGAAAATATACTAAAGTGTAGGAGAGTAAAAAATCTAAAGTAAAAAGGAATACTAATAAAATCATGAATAAATCAGAGAATAATTCAACAAGAGAAAAATTTAACTAGGGGTCTGTGCATAAAAATAATAAAACAACTCTTTGTGGCTCTGCCATCCAAAGAGAAAAAGAAAGAAAGAGAAAGAAAAAGAAAAGAAAATAGTTCATTGTTGCTTTGCAAAAACAATGAATTCTTCATGCACAGGTTCCCCCATGTCTCATTTACTTAATTCCTTGATTAATATGTCTCAATTTATTTATTTTAATTCCTTAATTAATTATGGCTGTTGCCACAGATCATAGATCTTCCTTCCTTCCTTTGTTTCCTTCTTTCTTCCCTCCCTCCTTCCCTTCCTTCTCTTTCTATTTCTTCTGTACCCCACACATCAATTCAGCCTCTTCTCCCAGTGAAAGCTAGTTCAGGGCTGACCAGGACTGACTCTGCAAATTTGGAGCAGGACCTGCCTGAGCAGAGTTATTGTAGATAACTCCTCTCTCGTTCAGTGGGGCTCACAACCTCAGTGTTCACTTCCACGTAGCTCTGACCACCTAGAGATCAGGTGATTCTTGGAGGGGTATATGTTAGTGGAGGCAGGCTTCACCTTTGGTCATCAAGGGAATGTGTGGAACAAGAAGAAAATCACACCTTTGCCCTTGAGAGTCACAGGTAGGTTTCTGTAATGCAAATACGTTTTCTTGTCTCTGAAGCCACTCACAAACACTCAAGATGGCTGCAGCAGGTTCAGTTGGCTGCCACAGGCCAGCAGTCACTTCTTGTTTTGCTGTGTCTGCCTAGCTCTCTCTCCTAGTAAGCATTCAATTCATTTCTCTATCCCTTCATCTGAAGGTCAGAGTTCTAGGACTATCATCTGCATCTGACTCATTTGGTTTTCCATAACTTTGTTGTAGAGGGTTCATATAGCCTTACTCTCTAGTTTGCCATTTTGTCCCACCTCCTTATAGCTTACTTGTATAAGATCAGAAAAATAGGATGGCAACACAGCTAACAAAAGCATAAAAAAAAAAAAAAGAAGATTCAAATCTATCTTTAATATCACCTACTTCTCTATGGTTTCAACAAAAACATCACGTCAATTCTGATTCATACTGACTCTACATAGGGCTTTCAAGGCTATAAATCCTTATGAGTGCAGAAAACCCATCTTTCTCTCACAGAGCAGCTGGTGGGTTTGAGCTGCCAACATTGGGCTTAACAGCACAACATTTAATCCACAAAGCCACCAGGTCCCTGTTCTCTATGGTTTAAGCTACACTTATTTGCATCCAAAAGCAGTTCTGATTAAACATATAGCAACCATACTGTATTATTTTAACTGTATAGAATGGTTGCTTAGTATCTTTCTATTATATTTGAATAAGAGTGTAGTAATTTTCAAATGAAACAGTCAGTTTTAAACCTGGAAAGACAATAGAGGGTCTCATTATCTAGCACTATATCAGAAAGTGATTTACTATTAGCCATAAGGTTTGAACTGCCCAATTTTTTCAGAAATAGATTGCTGGGTCCTTTTTCCATTGCTTGTCTGTCCGTTTTTCATACTGAGGATGATTACCTGTTGCTGAAATGCTGGGAGCTAGGCAACTGATATTTCATATACCAGCAGGGTCACCCATGATGGACAAACCTCAGTGGAGCTTCTAAACTGACCTTGTGGTTCACAGTCCAGTGCTGTTCCTACAGCACCACACCAGGAGTCTTGAGTGAAATTAGTCAATCACAAAAGGACAAATATTGTATGAGACCATTACTGTAAAAGCTAAAAAACAGGTTTTCAGACTAAAAGAAACATTCTTTGATGGTTACTTAGGAGGGAAGGGGGAGTAATTCACTGGCTAGATGTTAGACATACATTAGCTCTGGTGATGGGGAGGGCAATTTACAAGAAAGTTACAAGAAATGTATAAGAAAGGAGAGGGCAATTTACAAGAAGAGGGAGGGTAGCACAAGAATAATGGATGTAGGTGAAGGATGTAGGTGAAGATATATATATTGTTGTTAAGTGCCATCGAGTCAATTCCAACCAATAGTGACCCTGTATAGGGTTTCCAAGGAGAAGCTGGTGAGCTTGAACCACCGACTTGCAGTTCAAATGGCTTTGCAGTCTGGCACATTAACCCACAGTGCCACACCAGGATTCTCTCTCTCTCTCTCTCTCTCTCTCTCTCTCTCTCTATATATATATATATATATATATATATATATATATATATATATCCCCAAAATATATTAATTTGAAAGAGGATATTTGTACATGGCTACTACCTTTCCTACAAATACAACTATAAATGTGGTAGAGCATATAGCAGGCAAAATGATGAAAACTTCCTAAATATTATCCAACACCCTAAGGCAATGAGTTTATGGGCCTGGGGGCTAAGGACCATAGTTTCGGGGGACAGCATGGTCAATTGGCATAACACAGTCTACAAAGACAATGTTCTATATTCTGCTTGGGTGAGTAGCACTGGGGATCTTGAAAGCTCATGAGTGGCTGTCTAAAGTGTAGCTATTGGTGTCTCCATGTGTGGAAGAAAGAATTATAAGAACGGAAGAGGACTGGAATCAATTAGTCCAATAGACTAATGGAAAATGTGAGCACCTGTCTTCAAGGCTCTGAGACGACAAGAACTAGATGGTGTCTGGCTACCGCTACCCACTACATTGATAGGGATAACATTAGAGAGTCCCAGATAGAGTGGGAGAAAATATGGGACAAAACTCAAAGCTATTGAATTTTAAAAAAGAAGGAGACCAGGTTTACTAATCAGAAAGACACTGGAGGAACCTCAGACTATTGCCCACGACCACCCTTCAGGTATGTAATGGAATTCACCTTTGTGACCCACATGGTTTACTTGGCCGAGAATGACAAATTAAAGAGGAATGGTGTTGCATTCATTGTCAAAAAGAACATACCCAGATCAGTCATGAGGTACAATGCTGTCTGTGATAGGATAATATCCATGCACCTACAGGGAAGCCCAGTTAATACCACTATTATTCAAATTTACGTAACAACCACTAAAACCAGTGAGGATGAAACAGAAGAATTCTACTAATTTCTACAATCTGAAATTGATCAAACATGCAATCAAGATGTATTGATCATTACTGGTGATTGGAATGCAAAGGTTGGGAGCAAAGAGGAAGGATCAGTAGTTGGAAAATATGGCCTGGGAGATAGAAATGATGCTGGATATTGCATGATAGAATTCTGAAAAAAACGATGATTTGTTCATTTCAAATACCTTTTAGACAACATAAGAGACGACTATACACATGGACATCGCCAGATGGAATACATAGAAATCATATTGACTACATCTGTGGAAAGAGACGATGGAAAAGCTCCATATCATCAGTCAAAACAAGGCCATGGGAAGATTGTGGAACAGACCATCAATTGCTCATATGCAAATTCAAACTAAAGCTAAGGAAAATGAAAACAAGTCCATGAGAGTCAAAATATGACCTTGAATATATCCCACCTGAATTAGAGATCATTTGAAGAACAGATTTGATACATTAAACACTAAAGACCGAAGACCAGAAAAGTTGTGGATGGCATCAAGAACATCGTACAGGAAGAAACAAAAAGTCAATAAGAAAATATGAAAGAAGGAAAAGATCAAAATGGATGTCAAAAGAGACGCTGAAACTTGCTCTCCAGTGTAGAGATGCTAAAGCAAAAAATGAAGAAACGAGGAGATACAAGAGCTGAACAGAAACTTTCAAAGATCAGCTCAAGAAGATAAAGCCAAATATTATAAAAAAAATGTGCAAAGATCTGGAGTCAGAAAACCAAAAAGGAAGAACACACTCAGCATTTCTCAAGCTGTGGGAACTGAAAAAAAAATTGAAGCCTCGACTTTCTTTATTGAAGGATTTTCTGGGCAAATTATTGAATGATGCAGAAAGTATCAAAAGAAGATGGAATACACAGAATCACTTGTACCAAAAGAAATGGTAAATGTTCAACCGTTTTATATGATCAAGAGCCAATGATACTGAAGGAAGAAGTCCAAGGTTCATTGAAGGAATTGGCAAAGAACAAGGCACCAGGAATTGATGGAATGAAAACTGAAATCTTTCAAGAAAGTGAATGGCACTCACTCATCTATGCCAAGAAATTTGGAAGACAACTATCTGAGCTTAATCTGATTTGCTTGCCTTTGTATGTTATATTTCTCTTTTCCATAGCTGCTTTCAAGATGCTGTCTTTATCTTTGATTTTGGAGAGCTTGATTATTATATATCTTGGTGATTGTCTTTTAGGGTCTATCCATCTTGGGGTTCTTTGAGCTTCTTGAATGCTTATCTTTTCACTTTTCATGATGTTAGGAAAATTTTCTTCCAGAAGCTCTTCAACTATCTCCTCTGTGGGCTTGTGTGATTGTTCCTGTTCTGGAATATCAATAATTCTTACATTATTCCTCTTCATGTTGTCCAACATGAATCTTAGGCCTTCAGATTTTTTTTATCCTTTTTTGTGTTTGTTCTTCTATCTTAGTAGTGTTGAGAGATTTATCTTCTAGCTCACTAGTTCTAGCTTCTATCTCTTCAATTCTATTCCTTTGCCAGAATGGAGGTGCACAGACAGCAAGGGACCAATGAACAGCTACCAAAAGAAAATAATGTCCACACCTTTATCTCAGCGGTTCTGCCAGGCGTCTGTGGCCGCTCCGATCCTTCCCCCGCTTGGTCTCACCCAAGATGGCGGCTCCTGGGGCAGCCGAGCGTCCCAGACTAGAAAGCAATAGATTTCTTGCTTCTGCCACACAAATTCCCCAGCTGTAAACCTTCCAAGCTTCTAAATATTCCTTTATATGTGGTTCAGAGTTCTGGGACCATCCCCTGAGCCTGCTTGGTCGGGTATTCTGTGTTGCTGTTGGTGGAGCTCTTTATTACACATCCGTCCAATCCACCATCTTGTTTGTTCTCTCTAATCTTTTTTGAGGAGGATAACTAGGAGTAAAGGGTGAGAGTTAGGTTGAGACTATAGCTAGTTCCTGGCTAGGCCTAAGACTTCATTTATTGTTAGGTTTATGGTTAAGATTATAGTTTGTGTTAGGGGTGAGAGTTGGGCTAGGTCTAGGAGTAAGACTCGGTGTAGTTTTTGATTTGAGAATACCAGAAATAGGCTTTTGACTGTGTAGATCATGACAAACTAGGAATAACATTGTGAAGTATGGGTATTCCAGAGCGCTTAACTGTACTCATGAGGAACTTGTACATAGACCAAGAGGCAATTGTTACAACAGAACAAGGGGATACTGAATGATTTAAAATCAGGAGGTGTGTGTGCCAGGGTTGTCTTCTTTCACCATACTTATACAATCTATATGTTGAGCAAATAATAATAGAAGCTGGATTATATGAAGAAAAAGTGGCGTAAGAATTGGAGGAAGTACACAGATGATATAAGTTTGCTTGCTGAAAGTGAAGAGGACTTAAAATGCTTACTAATGAAGATCAAAAACTGCAGCCTTCAGTTTGGATTGCATCTCAATGTAAAGAAAATAAAATTCCTCGCAACTGAACCAATAAATGTTGTTATTGTTGTTAAATGCCATCTAATCAGCTACGACTCTTCTGTCTAACGTTTCTGACTTGCAGCTGGTGGGTTTGAATTGCTGACCTTGCAGTTCAAACCAACCTTGTGGTACAGTGCATTAACCTGCCGTCCCACACCAGGACCAATAAATAACATCATGATAAATGGAGAAAAGACTGAAGCTGTCAAAGATTTCATTTTGCTTGGATCCACAATCAACAATCTGGAAACAGCAGTCAAGAAAGTAAATGATGTATTGCATTAGGCAAATCTTCTGCATAAATGTAATGTAAATCTGCTGCATAAAAGCCCCTTTAAAAATGTTCAAGAGCAAAGCTGTCAGTTTAAGGTGAGCCTGACCCAAGCCATAGTATTTTCAATTACCTCATATGCATGTGAAAGTTGGACAATGAAAAAGGAAGACCAGAGAATAATCAATGCATTTGAATTATGGTATTGGAGAAGAATATTAAAAGTACCATAAACCTCTAGAAGAAAAAAACAAATAAATCTGTCTTGGAAGAAGCACAACAAGAATGCTTCTTTGAATCCAGGATGGTGAGACTTCATCTCTCATATTTCAGACATGTTATCAGGAGGTACCAATCCATGGAGAAGGACATCATGCTTAGTAAAGTGGAGGGTCAGCAAGAAAGAGAAAGACTCCCAACGAGATGGACTGGCACTGTGGCAGCAGCAATGGGCTTATCCTCAACTGTGTGGATGGTACAGGAATGGGCAGTATTTTGTTCTGTTGTACATAGGGACACTATGAGTTGGAACCAACTCGATGGCACCTAACAACATCTAGGTTGAGTTTAGGTGATATTGTTAGTCTGAGGTTGTTCTCTGTCCCAGGAACTCCTTTTAGTACTTTTTTGTAAAGTTGTTCTGGATTTTAAAAATTCTTTTAATTTCTGTTTGTCTAAAAATTACCTAGTTTAAACCACATTTGATGGACAAATTTGCTGAATATATGACTTTTGGTTGGCAATTTTTTTTTTCTTTCAGAGTTTTATATATATTATTCCATTGTCTTCTCACTTGCATGGTTTATTCTGAGAAATCAGAGCTTAGTTTTGTTAGTTCTCCTTTGTAGGTAAATTTTGTTTTTCCTCAGCTCTTTCCTTATCTTTGGTTTTGAAAAGTTTGATTATGTCTTGGTGTGTTCTTTTGGAGGAGAGATCACTCAACTTCTCTAATGGCTATCTTCTAATCTTTCATGATGTTAGGGAAATTTTCTTCCAACAACTCTTGGAAAATATTCTCTGTGGGTATTTTTTGTGTGGTTTTTTTTTTTTTTTT
>NW_006409495.1:52533-55608 GCF_000296735.1 Chrysochloris asiatica | reverse complement strand
GTCCATGTGTATAGTTGCCTTAAATTGTTTAAAACAGGTATTTAAAAAGACTAAGTCATTGTTCTTCCAAATTCAATCATGCAATCTCCAACATAATTTCTATCATCACTAAGTACATATTTTCAAACCACTGATCCTTTTGCTTCTAACTTTTGCATTCCAATAATCAGCAATTATCAATGCATCTTGGTTGTATGTTTTATCTATTTCACACTGAAGAAGTTGGTATAATTCTGTAGTTTCTTCATTCCTGACTTTAGTGATTGGTGCTTATATATATTTTTTCCCCCAGAGCTTTCTTGAGGACTTTATTGAATATTCAAGTTTTAAATGTATTAACTTAGTTCTCATTATAGCATTATGAGGGAGCTACTAGGTAAGACCCCATTTCATAATTTTCAATGGAACTTGAGTGATTTTTCTAAGGCTACATAGCCTGAAAATTTGACCCAATTTTAAAACATAAGCCAGGTTGAAAGGGTAAGAAAATTACTATGTTTTAAAAAATAAAGAAATTAGAAGCTAGTCCTATTATGTTTCTAAGTGTGATCAAGTTTAAAATTAGGAGTCATGGGAGCATATGAAGAGGATGGAATGCTTAGGTTCACAAGTCAAAAGTGCGTAATAAAAGGCATGAGTCAATGAAAGATGATGTTAGATGGGTAAACTAAGGCACAGCAAGATGGTAGCATTTTTTTCCCCTTATAGTAATGAGTTACAGACAATATAAATCACACTAGTCACAATGAGGAGTCCTTGTGTGGCACTGTGGGTTAATGTGCTGGACTGCAAAGTCAGTTTCAATCACAGGGTTGGCGGTTCAAGCTCACTAGCTGCTCCTTGGAAACCCTATAAGGATCGCTATGGGTCAGTACCAACTCAACTGTACCCAGCAACAACAACAGTCACATTGAGGAGTCCTGGTGTGGCACTGTAGGAAAATCACTGCACCACAAGGTCCATTTGAGCCACAAGGTTGGTGATAGACTCAATGGGAAATAATGGCAAATAGAGTCAAGTACAACTTCCAAGTTTCTGGGCTAACTAAATGTTGTTAAGTGCCATCTGATCAGTTTGACTCATAACAACTCTGTATTGGATTTTCAAGGAGTGGCTGGTGGGTTAGAATCACCCACCTGAGGTTGGTGCTTAAATTTGAATAATAGTGGTATGAATTGATCTTACTTTGAGGTATATGGATATTATCCTTTTGCAGACTGCATTGTACTTCAAGATAGGTCTTGAAATAGTCTTTTTGATAATGAATAGTACACTATTCCTCTTTAATTCATCGTTTCTGACATAGCAAACTACATAGCTGTCAGATTCAAACTGGCCAATACCAGTCCATTTCAGCTCACTAATGCCGAAGATATTGATCTTTATGTGTTGTATTTCATTTTTGACAACTTCCAATTTTCCTAGATTCATGCTTCATGTATTCCATGTTCCAATTTTTAATGGATGTTTGCAACTATTTCTTTCATTTTGAGTTGCGTCCCATCAGGAAATGAACATCCTGAAAGCTTTGCTCCATTCATGTCATTATGTGCAACTCTACCTTGAGGACCTGATGGCACTTAGCAACAACAACAACAATCTTGAGGAGACAGCTCTTCCCCAGCCATATTCAAAGTTCCTTGCAACCTAAAGGTCTCATCTTCTGGCACTACATATGGCAATGTTCTGATGCTATTCATAATGTTTTCATCTTCTGGCACCGTACCTGACAATGTTCCGCTGGTATTCACAAGATTTTCAGTGACTAACCATACAGAAGTATTCGGCCTCTCATTCTTCCTTGTGTGTCTTCATCTGGAAGTTCCTCAGAAACCTAGCCACTATTTGTGAGCCTACTGGTATTTAAAATACCTGCGGCAGAGCTTCCAGCATCAAAGTAACAAGGAAGCCACCACCATAGGACACATTGACAGATGAATGGTTTCATGCCAGAGTACAGTGTTCTAAATCAAGAAAGTGATGAGGAAAAGATTTGTTTCAATGGTGGTTTTAGCAGACTTAGAACTTATTGATTTCATTTTTCTCACTACAGGAAAGAATCCAGAAGAAAATGTTTAAAAAACATGTGCCTGGTGTAGCAAACAAAGGAAAAATTACCAGCTGGGTCTATGTTGGAGTGGGGCACAGACCAAAGAAAGAAGCCAGTTAACAAACTGTTAAAAAGCTCTGTGCTTTCCCACAGAGGGAGATCTGCAGAGAGAGCTATGAAAGTGACTCAGTCCAGCACCTTAGCCACCAGTCTCCTGTGGTTATTTAAACTTTAATTTGCCATAATTAGAATAAAGTAAAATTGAAAATTCAGTTTTGCGGTTGCAGTAACCGCATTTCAAATGCTAAACAGCCACATATGTCTGGTGACTGCCATATTGGATAGTACAACTATAAGACATTTCTATCATCATGCTTTGTCCTACGGGACAGTGCTTTACAGATGTAGATGCCTCCATAATCCACTCTTGAAAAACAGATGGAGCAGATAACGTGCTTTATGATAAAATGTAAGCCCACAAGGGAATGGCTTGCTTTTTCTGCTGTACTCATGAATATACACTGTACCCCTGGACAGTACCAACGAGAGGCAGAATAATGGCCCCAAAAGATGCACTAATTACCGACACATGTGAATATATGGACTTACATGGAATAAGAACCTTTGTGGATGTAACTATGGAAGCAGGGTAGGAATAATATGGAGTCACAAGGCAAAGGGATGCATATGGTCCCGTGTTGTTGTTGTTAGGTGTTGTCAATTTGGTACCCTATACTCATAGTGACCATATACAAAATAAAATGAAACACTGCCTAGTCCTTTACCAACTTCTCTTCATCGCTATCTTTGAGCCCTTTGCTGCAGCCACTGTGCTAATCCATTTTATAAGGGGTCTTTCTCTTTTTTTCTGATCCTCCACTTTACCAAACATGGTCTCTTTCTCCAGGCACTGGTCCCTCTTCATAACATGTCCAAAGCGTGAGAAACAAAGTCTGGTCATCCTGGCTTCCAAGGAGCACTCTGGGTGTACTTCTTCCAACACAGATCTCTTTGTTCTTTTGGCA
>NW_006409495.1:50039-51761 GCF_000296735.1 Chrysochloris asiatica | reverse complement strand
CCACACAATCGAAGGCCTTTGTACAGTAAATAAAGCACAAGTGAACATCTTTCTGGGATTATCTGCTTTCAGTCAAAATTCATCTGATATCAGCAACGATATCCCTCATTTCATGTCCTCTTCTGAATCAGGCTTGAAACTCTGGATTTCTCTGTCTATGTATGGTTGCTGGCATTTTTAAATTATTTTTAGAAAAATTTTGCTTACATGTGATATCAATGACATTGTCCAATGATTTGTTCTTCCATTGGATCACCTTTTTTTCAAAATGAACACTAATATGGGTCTCTTCCAGCAAGTTGGCGAGGTAGTTATTTTCCAAATTGCTTGGTATAGATGACTGAGTGTCTCCAGTGCTGCATCACTTTACTCAAAGATTTCCATTTGTATTCCGTCAATTCCTGGAGCCTTGTTCTTTGCTAATGCCTTCAATGTACCTTGTAATTCTTCTTTCAGTATCATTGGCTCTTGATCATATGCTACCTCTTCAAATAGTTGAACGTCGACTATTTCCTTTGAGTACACAGACTTTATGTATTCCTTCTATCTTCTTATGATGCATTCTGAATTATTTAATATTTACTCACTGTTGTTGTTACATGCAATCAAGTCAGTACTGACTCATAGCAACCCTATGTACTGCAGAACAAAACACTGCCCGGTCCTGAGCCAACCTCACACCTGTAGCCACACTTGAGCCTATTCATTGATGCTGCCACTTTGCCAATCCATCTTGCTGGGGGTCTTCCTCTTTTTCTCTGACCCTCCACCCTACTAAACATGATATCCTTCTCCAGTGACTGGTTCCTCCTAACAATATGTCTGAAGTATGAGAGACAAAGTTTGGCCAACCTGGCTTCCAAGGAGCACTCTGGCTGCACTTCTTCCAAAACGGATCTATTGGTTCTTTTGTCAGCTGATGGCTGACAAAAGGGACAATTGAACAAGATGACATAACCACAATAAATATCTATGCTCCCAATGAAAGAGCTCCAAAGTATATAAAGCAAACTCTGATAGATTTGAAGAAAGAAACAGATGAATCTATAATAATCATAGGCAATTTTAATACACCCCTTTCAAAAATTGATAGAACATCCAGAAAGAAACTTGAGAAAGGCACAGAAGAACTAACCAACACAATCAGCCAACTGGACCTCATAAATGTGTACAGAGCATTCAACCCAACAACTGCACAATACACATTCTTTGCCAGAGCACACAGAACATTCTCCATAACAGACCATATCTAAGGCCACAAAACAAATCTCCATAAATTTACAAATATCAAAGTACTACAAAAGATCTTCTCAGACCAAATTCTATCAAATTATAAATCAACAATAGGAAGACCAAGGAAATAAAGTCAAATACATGGAAACGGAATAACAGCCTGCTGAAAAGTGACTGGGTAGTAAAAGAAATTAAATGTGAATTCACAAAGTTTCTAGAAGCAAATGAGAATGAAAAAACAACATACCAAAATCTTTGGGGCATGGTGAAAGTGGTGCTGAGAGGACAATTTGTTGTAATAAATGCACACATCCAAAAAGAAGAAAGAACCAAAATTAACACATTAATACAGCATCTAGAACATTTAGAAACAGATGAACAGAGGGAACCTACAGCCACCAAAAGAAAAGAAATAATAAAGATTAGAGCAGAAATAAATGAGATAGAAAACAGAAAAACTATAGAAAGAATCAACAGGACAAAAACTGG
>NW_006409495.1:15151-16123 GCF_000296735.1 Chrysochloris asiatica | reverse complement strand
TTTTTTTTTCTTTTTATTAATGAAACAAGGGAAAATTGCTACAATTTGATGAAACTGACCTATATTCATGGAGGTAGTAACTCTAAATACCAATAGAGAGGGAAGGAGTCTTCACATCAAGTATCAATGCTATCTCCTCTGTACACAGGGTAGATAGGGATGAGCAACTTAGACATTGGATAGTTAAAATAGGGGGAAGAGGGCTATCAAGGCATGAAGTGACTGGCTTACAAGGTTTCATGATGGAGTTTAGTTTAAAAGTGTGGGGGGGAAGAAAGAGCTCCCACGGAATAGTTTTCATCTTGTCTAGATGAGTCTGGTGAAAAGAGATGGGGATAAGATGCTTATGATTCAATAGTGAGTAATTGTTATCATGACAAATTATGACTGTCATAATTGTAAAGGTAGAAGTTTTGTAACAAAAACAGGGTAGTGGTTAATCTTACAGTCCAGAAACAGAGGACCCTAAGACCACCAAGGAAGAAGAACACAAACAGAATGTGGGACCTTATCCAAAGAAGCAGCAACACCAGAGACAGCAGTAGAGATGGGGTCATGGAGAGAGGGAGCTGCTAAGGACTCTAGATTCATGGGAAGAGAGGGACTAAGAGCTGGTGGCCAGGAGGTAGACTTGAAGAATGTGCCATTTGGAGGTGTAAATTATTATATATTCCTGAGAGTTTTGTTTTGTTTTTTAAAGAGCTCAAGTGAATAGTGAGAAATACTGTTAATTGATGGTACATGAGGGAATTATAATCATTATAATGAAACAAGGTGTATGATTTGTTGAATGTAAAACTTATGATCTGCTCTGTAAACTTTCACTCAATTCACAACAAAAAACACTTTTTTTTTTTCTTAAATGATTAATTGTGAATTATGTGATAGTTTACATGGGAGAGCATTAGTTTTACATTCCTTCTATCATATATCGTCTCATTGCCATGGTTACAATCCCCTCCATGCAATCCT
>NW_006409495.1:10931-14666 GCF_000296735.1 Chrysochloris asiatica | reverse complement strand
CTGCCCATCCCTGTCTACTCTGTGTGTGGAGGGGGTGGGAATGATTCTTGCTGTAAGGACTTGTTCCCTCTTTTGAGCTACTGCTTCCATAGGTGTAGGAAAAAAACACTTTTTAAAAAAGGGGAGGTGGGAGGTAAATACTGTTAACTGATGGTAAAAAAAAAAAAAAAAAATGATAAAAATGCAAGAATATTGCTATAGTGCCAGAAGATCAGCCCTCAGTTTGGAAGGTACTTACAATACTACTTGGAAGAGCTGCCTCCTCAAAGTAGAGTTAACCATAATGACTCAAATGGAGTAAAACCTTCAGGACCTTCATTTGGTAATAGGCACAATGCAAAATGAAGAGAAACTGCTGCAAACATCCATTAGTAATGAGAATATGGAATGTACAAAGTATGACTCTAAGAAAATTAGAAATTGCCAAAATGAAATATAACACATAAACATTGATATCCTAGGCAGTAGTAGCTGAAATGGACTTCTATTGGCCATTTTCAATCTGACAATTACATGGTTTATTATGCCAGGAATGACAATTTGAAGAGGAATGGCATCAGATTCATTATCAAAAAGAATATATCAAAATCAGTCTTCAAGTACAACACTGTGTGTGATATGATATTATCCATACATCAAGATCAGTTAATACCACTGTGAATTAAATTTATGCACCAACCACTAAAGCCAGTGATAATGAAATTGAATTCTACTAACTTTTGGATCATATATGGATCATGAAAAGGTATAGACAACATTGTAGAGAATGAGTATTCTGGAACACTTGTTTGTGTTCATGAGGATCCTGTACATAGACCAAGAGGCAGTTGTTTGAACAAAACAAGAGAACACTGAATGGTTTAAAATTAGGAGAGGCATGCACCAGAGTTGTATTCTTTCACCATACTTACTCAATCTATATGCTGAGCAAATAATCCGAGAAGCTGGATTATATGAAGAAAAATTTGGTGTCAGAATTAGAGGAAGAACTTTTAGCAACCTGTGATATGCTGATGAAACAACCTTGCTTGCTAAAAGCAAAGAAAATTTAAAACACTTATTGATAAAGATCAAAGACTACAGCCATCAGTATGTGTTGCACCTCAATGTAAAGAAAACAAAAAACCTCACCACTGGACCAATAAACAACATTCATATAAATGGAGAAAAGACTGACGTTGTCAAAGACATCATTTTGCTCTGCTCAACCATCAACACTTATGGAAGCAGCAGTCAAGAAATGAAAGCACATGTTGCATTATGCAAATCTGCTTCACAAGACCTCTTTAAAGCATGAAAGAATAAAGATGTCAGTTTGAAGACTAAGGTGTGCCTGACCCAAGTCATGGTATTTTCAATAGCCTCATATGCATGTGAAAGTTGGACAGTAAATAAGGAAGACCATAGAAAATTTGATACATTTGAGTTATGGTTTTGGAGAAGAATATTAAAAGTACCATGGACTGCCAAAAGCATAAACCAATCTGTCATGGAAGAAGTACAGCCAGAATACTCTCTGGAAGCCAGATGGCCAGACTTTGCCTCTCATACTTCAGACATACTATCAGGAGGGACTAGTCCTTGGAAAAGGATATCATATTTGTTTAAGTGGCGGGTCGGAGAAAAAGAGGAAAACCCCCAGCAAGATGGATTGGCATAATGGCAGCAACAATGGGCTCAAGCATAGCATTGATTGTGAGGCTGATGCAGGACCCTGAAGAGTTTCATTCTGTTGTGCATAGGGTAGCTATAAGCTGGTACTGAATTGATGGTACCTAACAACAACAACATAGACCTAAACAGAGGATATGTTGAGAAGCAATGGCTTCACTTTTTATATTTTTGTTTAATAAAAATTTCTATGATTTTGTAGCAATACCTTTGACTCTTTCTCATTCATAGTGGCCAGAGTCCTTGTGTGGCATTGTGGGTTATGCACTGGATTGCAAAATCCATTTGAACTGCAAGATCAATGGTTCAAGTTCACCAGCTACTCCTCAGAAATCCTATACAGGGTCGCTACGGGTCAAAACTGACTAGATGGCACTAAACAACAACAATGGATTCAACCATATAAATGATCATGAATATGATGCAGGATCGGGCAACATTTCATTCTGTTGTACATGGTGTCACCATGAGTTGACCCCATGTATAGCAAGTGAAATTACTTGGTGATGGATCAAAATTGGTGAGGTTAAAAGTGAAAAGAAGACTCTTGGCTTTGTCAACAGTTTGCCTAACCACTGCCCCATGGTGAATGTTCTGTTTGAATGACTGCATTTTTTCTCTATGTATAAGTTTTGCATGAGCATAATTCAGTGTTGTAGAATCCCCATTCCAGCACATATTAGACTTAAAATGAATATTTATGAGTAATTTATTGAAGTATTTACTGGCATTTTGAATTAAGTACTTCCTATACCCGTTAAATGAATGCCACATAGATCCTTGGAGTAAGAGAAGATAACAAAACCTTCCCAAAGCTTTGTCAGGTGAGATGATTCTGGAAGTAGAATTACTCTGTGGTAGCATAATGGGTTACTAACTACAAGTATTGGGCTGCTAACCACAAGGTCAGAAACTGGAATCTACCAGCCACTTCACAGAAGAAAGATGAAGCTTTCTGCTTCAGTAAGAATTTACAGCCTCAGAAAGCTTATACAAGGTCTCTATTAGTCAGAACTAATGCCACAGCATACAACCACCACCACCACCATGTTTGGAAGATAGAGTCAAGTGACAACCTTCTTATTATATGCCATCTATGTGTTCCTTGAGTAGCATGTTCCCCCTCCCCCAAAGTCCCCATAATGTCTCATTAGGTGATGCAGCTCTTGGACCAGTGAGGAGCTGACAGACCAATCCAGCCTCAGGGCCTCAGCATCCGTCATCGGAGGAATTTAATTAGTGCCTTTTAATCATTTATTCTGAAATGAATGGTTGTTTGCTGCTAACATCCAAATCCTTGTGCATTTTATAAATGACTCAGTCCTAATTTGGAAGACAGATGAGCTTTGATAAAGATCAGCCAGAGAACAAATGGTATATTTACTTGGGAATTGGACATAGCCAGCAAGCTCTGGCTGCTACTTGCTGGGTTGCTGCCTGGTTTAAGGACTGTGTAGTTAGTGGAGACAAAGAATGTCAAAGCTTCACAAACCATGAAGTGGTGCACATGTTCAGAGCAAGGGACAAGTGGGCCTAGGAGCCCCTTGTTGGCCTGCCTAGTGGCTTTGAGCAGGTGAGTCGTATTATTTAGGTAAAGAGACCTGTTTTGAAGACTAGGGGACTGATTGTCATTATTAAATATAGGAAATGCTTGGTTTATTCTCCTCTATTCTGGGCAAGCTAAGGGGACTTCAATTACATTAGAAAGGAAGAAGTTCTTAGGAAGAGATGGTTGCGTTTCCATTGTGATTTTGATCTAAACAATCATTTGCATTTTTTAATGGTTTGAATCAATTCTTGTGGGGTGAGGACTGGACAAGAAACGTGCAGAGACATGGACTGAGAAAGTCAAAAGGGGAGAACACTGATGTCAGATGACTTTTGGATGAAAGCAGAGAACACCAGAAAGATGACTACTTGTGCTTTTTTTTTACTATGAAAAGGCATTCAACAGTGTGGTTCCTAACAAACTATGGGTATTCCATTGAAAATAATGGGTATTCCAGAACACTTAATTGTGTTCATGAGGAACCTGTACATAGACCAACATGTAGTCATTAGAAC
>NW_006409495.1:0-6581 GCF_000296735.1 Chrysochloris asiatica | reverse complement strand
TTGTGCATAGGGTCACTATAAGTTGAAACCCACTAGAGGGCACCTAACAACAGCAAAAACAACAAAGAGAAATGAAGGCTTGACAAACACCAAGACATGGATGAACTCTGGAAACATTATGCTAAGCAAAATAAGTCAGTTCTAAAAGCATAAATTTTGTATGATCTCACCGATATGAAATATCTAGAATAGGCAAATGAATACAGACAGAAGGTAGATTAGATGTTATAGGGGGTGGGGTTCTGCAGGAAAGGAAAGCATTTCAATTATTCATTGAAAATCCTGTGAAGCACAGTTCTACTCTGACACTGATGTATATGGAGCTTCCATGTGTCAGAATCCACATGATAGTAATTAATACGAATTTTTCTTTCTTCCTTCCTTCCCCTTTCTTCCCTCCTTCCTTCCTTCCATTTTTTTTTTTTTTTTCATTTTCTACTTCTATATGACTACATGCTACTTTAATTGATGACATCTTTCAAGGTCCTATTTTCACAGAGGATCACATTCACAGGTACATAGGTTAGAATTTGATGATATCTTTTGGGAGCACACAATTCAATCCATAAAAGCACCACACTTTCTGATACGTGAAGTGATGGAGAGAAGATTGCTGTGGAAATATAGATGGCATCTATCTTAGGCTAAGTTATCTAGAGAAGTGAACTCAATGAAGGTTATATAAGTAGGTATATATAGAAAGATTCATCTCAAGAAAATGATTCATGAGGTTGTAGAAGCTGGGAAGTTTCAAGTCCATGGATCAGATGTCAGGCTGGAGGCTTCTTCTGACTCATGTAGCCAAGGGGACAGACACACCCAAGATCAAAGGTCAGGCAGTAGGCTGCTGACTGTGGAGATGAATTAATCAAGGTTGCCACATAAGATGCCAGGCTGCTAACTCTTAGGCTGCAGAAGCTAAGGATTCCCAAGATCAGTAGGCAATGCAGCAGTCCACTGACTCAAGTCCAAAGAATCAAACCAGACATCAAATCCAGCAGTAAACCAGGGAGAACGTCCATTTATATCAGAAACAGGCCACACTCTTGAAGAAACTCCCTTTCAATTGATTGACAGATCGCATCTTGAGAGTGATTACATTATAGTATATTTCATCACAAGCGATGAGTATGGCATAACTGCCAAACCACTGAAAATCCTGGCCCAGTCAAGTTGACACACAACCTTGATCATCACAGCAGCTGAGGAAGAGTTTATGGGGAGGTCCTATCAGGAGCTGTCACTTCCACTGAGCCTCGAGACTGGAGCAAGACTCAGGTCCCTAAACCAAAAAGAGGCCCCTGTTTGTTGCTGCCATGAATAAAAATGCAGATGGACTTGAGCAGAATTGGTGGGTGACAGTTCAGAAATTTCACAAAGATCAGGAGTAACAAGCAGGGTTTCGATGTTCATATCTAGGCCTCACTTAAATTCCTTGTATTATGTTCACATATTCCAAGTGAAATTGCTTAGTGAAACCTACTTCATTGTGCCCAACATTTCCTCCTTGAGATATTCTTGAGAAAACAATATTGTTACATATGCAGCAGCGCATGCTGAGTTTCTTACATGCATTGTCTTAAAAAATAATCAAAATGGTCATAAGCACAATAATAAAATTTATAGAGCCCTTACTATGTTCCAGGAACTGTTTGAAACCTTTTGCATGTGTTTTTGTTTTTGTTTTCTGTCAATCTCATCATCCACATTACACATTAAAATTTCAAAACCCAGGAAGCAACAAATAATATTGAGATTGTGGAACCTTACCTATTGCTGGTGGAAATGCAAAATGGTACAACTGCTGTGAAAAACAGTTTGATAGTTCATCAAATAAACATGGAATTACCATATGACCCAGCCATTTTACTCCTAGGGACGTATCCAAGAGACTTGAAAGCAGGAACTCAAACAGATTCTTGTATACCGATATTCATTACAACATTATTAACAATAGCCAAAATGTGGAAACAACACAGGTGTCCATGGATAAGCAAAGTGCTATATATACACAAGTGATAAACAAAGTGGATAAGCAAAGGGTTTTTGATATTTTGATATACATATTCTTAGCTTCTGTAACAATTATTCTGTCATAAAGAAACATAAAATCCTGATACATACTATTACATGGATGAGCCTTGAAAGCATCATGCTGAGGGAAATAGATCAGACAAAAAAGGACAAATATTATATATAGAATATCTTGAATAAGCAAATGCATAGGGACAAAAGTTAATCAGTGATTACCAAGGGAGGAGGTTGCAAAGAAGGGTTATTGTTGAAGAAGTACAGGTTACCTTTGGTGAAAGAAATTTTTTTTAAGAGTGGGTAGTGGTGACGATTGCACAGCACTATGAATGTAATGAATTTCACTGAGTTGTACACTTATGACTGGCTGAAACAGTAATATGTATATATTGCTGTTAAGTGCCATCAAGTCAGTTCTGACCCATAGCAACCCTGTATAGAGTTTCTAAGGAGCTACTGGTTAGCTTGAACCACTGACCTTACAATTCAAACCAACTTTGCAGCCCATGCATTAACCACAGAGCCACACCAGGACTCTCTCTCATATATAACATAAAAATTTCTATATAATGGTGGTGATCATGGGTAGACTCAGTTCTGATTCATAGTGACCCTGTATATGGTTTCCGAGGCTATAAATCTTTACAGGAGTAGAAAGCCTCATCCTTCTTCCAAGCAGCGACTGGTAGATTTGAATTATTGACTGTATAATTAGCAGCTCAACTCATAACTATATATATAGCTTACTAGCTGCTCCTTGGATTCCTGGTGTGGCGCTGTAGGATAAAGCACTCACCAGCTACAAGTCGCAACAGACTTAATGGCACTTAGCAACAACAGCATATATATAGCAACCCTGTATAGGGTTTCCAAGGAGCTTCTGGTGAGCTTAAACCACCGACCTTGTAGTTAAAACTGACCTTGGGGTCTAGTGCATTATCCTACAGCACCACACCAGGACTCCAGGTCGGTGGTTCAAGCTTATGGAGTTTTGGTGTGGCACTATGGGTTAATGCGCTGGATGACAAAGTCAGTTTGAACCACAAGGTCAGTGGTTCAAGCACACCAGCCAAGGTCGCTATGGGCTGGAACTGATTTGACAGCACTTAATAACAACAGTAACATACATATTTATATATTGTTGAGTGCCATTGCAAGTCAGTTCCAACTCATAACTACCCTGTTCAGGATTTCCAAGGCTGTAAATCTTTGGTTGGTTGGTTGGTTGGTTATGTGCGGTGGAATCGGTTCCAACTTATAGCAACCCTGTAGAGGGTTTCCAAGGCTGTAAATCTTTACGGGAGCAGAAAGCTTCGTCTTTCTTCTGCTGAACAGCTGGTAGTTTTGAACTGCTTATCTTGCAGCCCGATTTGTAACCTCTACCAGAGTTTCAAACTGCTGATCTTAAGATGAGCAGCCTAACTCGTTACCACTATGCTACCAGAGTTCCTATGTATGTGTAGATAGATAGATAGATAGATAGATAGATAGATAGATAGATAGATAGATAGATAGATAGATAGATATGTAGATAGATACATAGATAGATATATAGATAGAGACAGAGAGACAGAGACAGAAAGACAGAGTCCTGAGGAGTCCTGATGTGACACTGTAGGATAAGTGCTGGACCACAAGATCAGTTTGAGCCTCAAGGTGATGGCACCCCCACCCCCATGTACTTCCCATCAAATAGGAGGTGGCTACAGCTGGTGAGACAGAGACAGCAAGCTGTGTCATACAGGGTCCTCAGTCTCTTCCACCACATCTATTCTGCTCCGATTGCTTCCAGCTCTTCCAATCTGAGTGCTTGAAATGAAACCATTTCCACAAGATTTCATTTAAGAACTTGCCCAAAAGCATTAGGATTGATGTAGGTGGAATGCTCTAACTGAGTTTTGAGGTGCAGAGAGGAGAACCAGAAACTATAGGATAATTTAGGAAGGTTCCTGGGGTTCCTAAATGCTCTCGTGGTGTAATAGTTAAGTTCTTGACTACTACAGAAATATTTAAATCCATCCTGCAGCTCTGTTCCATGGAAGAAAGACCTGGCAATGTGCTTCTGCAAAAGATTTCAGCCAAGAAAACCCTATGGGGCAGTTCTCCTGCGTTACATATGATTTTGCTCGGAGTTAGATTCAAGTCCATGATGTGTAACAACAACTGAAGTCCTAAGATGGAAAAAGACAGGTGGCTTGCCCAAAGCTGTTTAGAGTTCCTTTGGGATGACCTCAGAAAGTGGGACCAGGAGGGAATACAGAGCTCAGGTCACATTATCTAGTTCTGGACTCATGACTACCCATGAGCTGTGTGTACACAGTGAGTCCCCCAGACTTGCTGCTGTCCTTTCTTCGATGAGAGGACTCTTTCACTTTTAAGGATTTGATGAGATAGTGCTCGCAACACATAAATCACAGTGTTCAACTCTGTATTTATATTTTACACCCTTACATTGGGTATTTGTATCTTTATATGGCACTGTAGGATAAGCACTAGACCATTGACCACAAGGTCAGTGGTTCTAACCCACCAGCCACGCCTCAGAAATCTTATATAGGGTTGCTATGAGTTGGAAATGACTCAATGGCACTTGACAAAAACTTGAGTTTTTTTAAAAATTAAAGATTTTACTGCTGTATAGAGTTTCCAAGGAGTGGCTGATGAGTTTGAGCTGCCGACCTTGCAGTTCAAACTGACCTTGAATCCCAGTGCTTATCCTAAAGCACTGTACCAGGACTCCAGATAAAAGGGGGGAAAAAAAGTAACTTTTCTTTTTTAATAGCTTTATGAAGATGAAATTCACATACTTAAAGTATATAATTCCATGGTTTTAAAAAACTGACAAATATGTGCCACCATCACCATAGTCAATTGTAGAACATGTCCATCACCCTAAAAGGAGCTCACCCCACCCCATATTCTGTAGTTATCACCTCTTCATCCACTTATTTCCCCTCACACAAGTCCCTGGCAATCATCAGTCAACTTTCTGACCCTATGAATGTCACTATTCTGGACATGTCATATTAATGGAATCATACAGTATCTGCCCTTTTGTGTCTGGTTTGGTTCATTCAACATAATATATTTCCAAGGTTCTTCCATGTTGTAGCATGTATCAACACATCATTCAATGGCTGAATATATTCTGATGTATGTATAGACTGCATTTTGTTGATCCATTACTCTGTGAATGGGCATTCGGGTTGTTTCCAATTTTTGACTATTTTGATTAAGGTTTCTATAATCATTTAAAGACAAGATTTAGTGTGTGGGACCATATGTTACCATTTCTCTTTTCTAAGTATATACATAGTGTGGAATTACTGGGTCATGCAATAACTCTAAGGAGCCCTGAAAGAGCAATGATTAAGCTCCTGGCTACTAATGAAAAGGTCAGCAGTTTGAACCCACCAATTTTTCTACAGGAGAAAAGACCTGGTGACCTGTTCCCATTAAGATTACAGTCTAGTGGGGACTTTGGACCCAGAGAGGGAAAGGGACTGTGGGCCGAAAAATGGGGGGAGGAGGGGGAAGTGTAGGGGGTGGCTTTCTGGGATATACCCTTTGGGTGGTTGATGATGCATGGAGGGGATTGGAACCATGGCAATGAGATGATATACGATGGAATGAATGTAAAATTAAACTTCCCTCATGTAAACTACCATATAATTCACAATAAAACATAAAAAAAAAAAAAAAAAGATTACAGTCTAGGAAATCCTATGAGGCTACACTACTCTCTCCTATATGGTTGCTAAGAGATGGCATACAACAACAACAACAGCATGGTGACTCTATTTAACCATTTGGAGAACTGCCAGACTATTTTCCAACATGGCTGTGCCATTTTACATTCTCCAAGGTTCCTAAGCAATTTCAGCTCAATGCTACCCTTGAAAGAATCATTTGGTTTTCAGCCAAAAACATTGGCACAAACCCAACTACTACTACTTACAAGGATAAAACACTTGATGCATATAGAGCAGCCAGTAAGTGCACCCAGAGCCTGGCCAGGGTAGGGGTGGGGCTGGGAGAGAGGGGAGGGAGGAAATGCTGATTAAGTCAAGGAGCTACAGGGTCCAGGAAGCTGGAAAGATTGACCTCTAAGCCCTGCAGGTACCAGGTGCTTACTATTCAGGAAACAGGTTATAGTTGTTGTTTTTATTGAGTTAGATCTACTGATTGTGTCCGGATGTACAACAAAACATTGCCAGCCACCCTGCCATCTTCATGATTGTTGGTGTGTTTGAGTCCACTATTTAGCTATATGTCAATCATTTCTGGAGGGTTTTCTTCATTTTTGCTGACCCTATGTTCACCAGACATTATGGCCTTTTCTAGGTATTAGTCTTTCCTGACCATGTGCCCAAAGTAAGTAACAGAAGTCTTGCTATCCTCACTTCTGAAGAGCTTTCTGTGCCCATCAACTGAAGAATGGATAAACAAATTGTTGTACATACACACAATGGAATATTATGCTACAATGAAGAATAACAAGGAAGTGGTAAGCCACCGCATAACATGGATGAACCTTGAGGACATTATGC